>NC_092815.1:91648031-91948031 GCF_023375885.2 Dermacentor andersoni
GAAGTGCTTAGGTGTCCTCGGATTTTTTTGTTTAGAGAGGGAAATGATCCTATCAAGCCCGATCTTTGCATTTAGCATATACAGCACTCCTTAAAAATGCACGTCCCTCCCTCCCTCTTTTCGGTTCTGAAGTCGTTTTTCTTTCTTTCTCAGTAAAGTTGAGAGGACTAATTAACCGATTAATGCCCAGACACAGTTTCACACCAAGAACAATTAGAACTTGTTCATCTTTACTCCTGTCCACGGAGTATAAACAACCCACGACTGAAAAGTCGCTCCATCGTACCAGAAATGCTAGAAGAGGCTATACGTATCAAGCTAGATGTTATAAACGAAGCATTCACGCGGCCTACGTGAGCCAAGCATTGCAGTATCTATTCAATGTATATAAATGGGTGAGGCACGTCCATGGCGTCCAAAATTCCCAGGACGAACCGTGTTAAGAGACCTTCGCAGCCGCATGAAACTCCGTTCACATATAAGGCCAATGTATAGAGCAACGCTAAATCACTGTTCGCATGCGTCGCATCAAAATTAAATTTAAGATAGCAGGTAATTTCTCCTACGTTTTCTCTGGCTTCATTGTCTGTTAGCGTCTATGGTTGCTTCAACAAGCAAAAAGCCAAGCCCCTCGGTTTTTTTCTCATTCTTCTCGTCCATCGCATATAGCGAGGCCCTCTATTTTTGTGGCCTTGATGCCATAAGGTAGCATATGAGGCTTGTTTATCGGTCATTTTACTGCTCCTGAAATCACATTCAAGTGAGGCCACTCAGAACAGTGAGTGGTGCTGGCTAGCACACCCAAGTCAACAGCTTTAGTACACGTACCCAAATACGTTAGGCAGTGGACGGGAGGATGCAGTCACGGCTCCCTAATTGGTACAGCACTGCACGCATAACGCGGAAGATGTCGGCTCTAATCCAGCTGCCTCTCGTTCACTTTCATTTCAATTTTCCTTATTAGTTCTACTTTTCAATTGCTTCTGTGGTTGTATGCAACGATCGACTGCCATTTTTCCCAGGCCTACATTTCAATAAATGCGGCATCTAAAACTAGCATGTGCTAGTTGTGCAACTTGTTGTGCTAAAACTAGCATGTGGTAGTTGTGCACCTAGAACTAGCATGTGCTAAAACGTAGCATGTGCCCAGAAGGAAAGCCGGCGGAATACTTTCGCCCTGAACGAATATGCTCAATCACTAAGAACACGCTCTGCTTAACACCTCGACATGTAGGGCCCTCCGTCTTCAAAACGTGCCGAACTTGCAGCAGAAAGAGAACAGAAATAGAAGTGTTAGTTTCCCTTACTTTCTTCTTTCCCATTTCGTCCTTTTCTTCTTCTTTTTTTTTTACTATGCTTTCAAAGTAAGCCGAGTGAGCTGCCACCTCTTACCAGAAGTACTCTTAGTGGGCTACCGCCTCGACAAGTGTAAGCCACTGCACACGCTTACGCTCCATGAGATGTTTTCGCGAATATTGAAATTCAGGTGCTGAAAGCCTTCGCTCCAGTAGAAAGAGGGAGATAAAATATATATTTAAACTGCGCATGAAGAAATAACATAATCAAAGGGACTGTGCAAGTACTTCCCATGGAGATACAAGAATAAATTTTAATGTCTCGAGAAAATATAGTGGTCTTGGTGCGATCGGGGCTCTCCTATTCTTTTTTTTTTAGTTTTGCCTGTCATAAGCGTGATAAAGCCGCTGCTTTCCCTGTCGCCATGCAGACGTTCAGGGGAACCAAGCATCCATCAGTAGTTAGACACGTGACTATAATAACGATGTGGCAACATCTCGCGGTGTTTCGTCATCATCATCAGCCTGGTTACGCCCACTGCAGGGCAAAGGCCTCTCGCATACTTCTCCAACTACCCCGGCCATGTACTAATTGTGACCATGTCGTCCCTGCAAACTTCTTAATCTCATCCGCCCACCTAACTTTCTACCGTCCCCTGCTACGCTTCCCTTCCCTTGGAATCCAGTCCGTCCCCTTAATGACCATCGGTTATCTTCCCTCCTCATTACATGTCCTGCCCATGCCCATTTCTTTTTCTTGATTTCAACTAAGATGTCATTAACTCGCGTTTGTTCCCTCATACAATCTGCTCTTTTCTTATCCCTTAACGTTACACCCATCATTCTTCTTTCCATAGCTCTTTGCGTCGTCCTCAATTTAAGTAGAACCGTTTTCGCAAGCCTCCAGGTTTCTGCCCCGTAGGTGAGTACTGGTAAGACACAGCTATTATACACTTTTCTCTTGAGGGATAATGGCAACCTGCTGTTCATGATCTGAGAATGCCTGCCAAACGCCCCCAGCCCGTTCTTATTCTTCTGATTATTTCAGTCTCATGATCCGGATCCGCAGTCACTACCTGCCCTAAGTATATGTATTCCCTTACTACTTCCAGTGCCTCGCTACCTATCGTAAACTGCTGTTCTCTTCCGAGACTGTTAAACATTACTTTAGTTTTCTGCAGATTAATTTTTAGACACACTCTTCTGCTTTGCCTCTCCAGGTCAGTGAGCATGCATTGCAGTTGGTCCCCTGAGTTACTAAGCAAGGCAATATCATCAGCGAATCGCAAGTTACTAAGGTATTCTCCATTAACTCTTATCCCCAATTCTTCCCAATCCATGTCTCTAAATACCTCCTGTAAACACGCTGTGAATAGCATTAGAGAGATCGTACCTCCCTCCCTGACGCCTTTCTTTATTGGGATTCTGTTGCTTTCTTTATGGAGGACTACGGTGGCTGTGGAGCCGCTATAGATATCTTTCAGTATTTTTACATACGGCTCGTCCACACCCTGATTCCGTAATGCCTCCATGACTGCTGAGGTTTCGACGGAATCAAACGCTTTCTCGTAATCAATGAAAGCTATATATAAGGGTTGGTTATATTCCGCACATTTCTCTGTCACCTGATTGATAGTGTGAATATGATCTATTGTTGAGTAGCCTTTGCGGAATCCTGCCTGGTCATTCGCTTGACAGAAGTCTAAGGTGTTCCTGATTCTATTTGCATTACCTTAGTAAATAGTTTGTTGGCAAGGGACAGTAAGCTGATCGGTCTATAATTTTTAAAGTCTTTGGCGTCCCCTTTCTTATGGACTAGGATTATGTTAGCGTTCTTCCAAGATTCCGGTGCGCTCGAGGTCATGAGGCATTGCGTATATAGGGTGGCCAGTTTTTCTAGAACAATATGCCCACCATCCTTCAACAAATCTGCTGTTACCTGATCCTCCCCGGCTGCCTTCTCCCTTTGCATAGCTCCCAAGACTTTCTTTACTTCTCGCGGTGTTTGTGACTGCATAAAAACAGAACTTCAGCAATGAATTTGCGCCCACAAATTGCGGCCGTCGCCCAGTCAGAGCAACTCATATGCACGACCGTTTGTAAACGTGGCGCTAGAAAAGGAATCCACCGTTAGAGTAAGTTTCAAATTAGCCCCCCACACGCGTTGAAGTACTTGAATAAAGTGTGGTCTCACCGCGAAAACAACGCGGACCACGCGCCGGTGACGAGCTTGCATAAGAGAGGCTGAGAGCTCGAGTAAACTAGGATTTAGCATACATATTAGGCTGCGGAAAAGAGACAGGTTTGCTCTAAACGCAAACTTCTTGATGCGTTTGTTGCTCGTCGAACTTTAGATGAGATAAATATAGCTACGCTCTAAAAAATGGAACAGGGCCGTCACCGTCAAAGTTTTGCGCTCACGATACCGGAAACCTTTTCTCCGATTTAGTTAAGCGCCTTCGGAACTTCGTGTTTTCTGACACAATGTCTAACTGATCTGTTCTTTTTCTTTCATTCTGTTATTCTTTCGCGCGAGTGAATCTATGGCGCTTGCTGACAAAGTCAGTGATCCTTCACACAAGCACCTTCCTCCGACTTACTTGCGGTCGTCGGTCGCGTAAGAAAAAAAAATTCTTGCGGCTCTGCTTTTCATGCACAGTAAACGCCAGTCCTACTTGTTGGCCTTTCTGTTCCAATGTCCACCCTGTCATCCAAAAATCAAAGCACCGATAACTGTATGCACTATGTTGAACCTGTACGCTGTTTTATATTTATTGCGATAGCAATTACATGGACACTCCAGGCGCATTCTTGCTGTCGCCGTCGCCGTGGTGTCCCGTATAAAGTCCAAAGGCGATAACACTTTCACTGCGCGTCGTGTGCTGTATGTGCGAGTGGAAGTACGTGAGGGAAGCCGACGATCGCGGCTCAATCTGGCGCGCGCGAAGGAAGAAAGCGGAGAGTAAACGTGCCGTCTTCCGTCGCGCGAAAGGCCGTGGGGGGATGGGATGGGGGGAGGGAAAGCGTCGTTCTCCGGCATCAACTGCGCATTTCGCGACCGGGCGCAAGGGAACTGACGATCGCGGCCCAATCTCGTGCGCCATATATGGAGGAAAGCGGGTAGGCAGCGCGGGAGGGAGGGGGGGGGGGGGCGGCTTCGACTCCGCCAACAAGTGCGTACTTAGCACGTCGGTCGCGCGCGCCGTAGACGGCTCATATATTTGTGCGCGGTATTCTCTCCGCTCTTGCGTTGGAGCGATAGACCGCCCGGAGGCCACTTCGCTCGCTGCTGCTGCCGCACTTGCTCACGCCAGCGTATTGACAGCGAGTATCCGCGCTAATCGAGTTGCGTTATTCATGTTTGCTTGTGCGCGCAGACACCACGCTTGTTAATTCAGTTAGTAAGCGAATGTTCCCTAAACGGCCGATAAAACTACTATCGCTACTTCGTATAGCTACCTACTAATTTGCTATCGCAATCGCTGCTTAGTCTTTTGGGCGAAATTGCGACATTCTATTATTTTCAATAACTTACGTTCATCTACGTGCCTGATAAATACGAGAAAGAAACAAGAACATAATACAAGAATATGTGAACGCTGGTCTGTATTTATTATTTTTTATCTTTTTAAAAACTGGAGCAAGAAACGCTGTCGAGCAAAGCTGACGAGCGGGAGATTGGGGTACAATTCTTTTTTTTTTTTGCTAATTGGTGCGCTACCTATTGTTACCTATCATTAACCTCACCTACCTCTCTAGCGCTCATCACTTTGTATTCTTGTATTCCTTCCACGGTATTGCCTCTGAAAACTCACGAGGGCGGCTTTCTTCTTTTGGGAAGGAGAACATGGGTAGCTGCAACTCGTTTGTGTAGTTTGCGCGGCACCCTTGCATACAACGCTGAAATGGCATGACCGGTGGAGTCTCTCACGTTTCACAAGGCAGTACAGCTGCCACACCGCAACATCGTGTGCACACATCACACACCGAGGTAGCCCCGCCTGCCACCATCACAACAATACAAGCTCGCAAGCCGGCGGGTCGTCGCCTGCTCAAGAGGCGCAGTAGGAAAAGCGACGCGCATGACGTCATGCGAGAAAGCAAGCAGGCTTTCAGTTATATGTTGTAGGCGTTGGTGAGGCCAGGGTCCTTATCAAGCCACGATCTCACTCGATTTGTGTTCGCCCGCCGGTTCGCCTGCCGGTGTACGTAAACGGTCAAGCCACTCATGAGCGTCAGCTAGGAACGTGACAGTTGCACTCTTCTGTAGTTTAGTTGGTATTTTTCGGGTGAAATTGGCCGGAATTCATTACGCTGCAGATATATTAGCAGCGTGAAATTGTTACGCGTCCGGAACAGGCCTAACTAGTCTAACTTTCATAACTACACGTGTAATTTCTACTTTGAGTCATATTAACATGTTCTTCTCTGCAGTGAAAACAATCCCGAGAAAAATCGCTTTTTTTCTTTTTTGGCGCACCTTCCCTATTTTTTGAGGAATTTCGAAAGCGTTTTCTGGAACACCCTAGTTATATGTCGCGCACTGAATACATGTCAGTAGAAATCAAGATAATGATTGAACTCTTAGCTGGATGTGCGATCACACAACACCTATATAAGTGCGATACCTTTAAAGCGCGCTTGATTTCTTACTGGTCGCACTTGCCAAGTCTGAGCCGAATGTACTGTTATTTGACTATCACTAAGATCTGTGACATATGAGCCGTCAGAAAGCGTCTTCCGCATTTTTTTAAACTCAATTCACGTTTATAATTTGCTGCAAAATGCATAGAGATCGAGAGACTGCAAGATACATAGAACGAAAGTGAACGGAAAATAACCGACAGAATCTGTAGATTCACGGCGAGAAGGCAACGCGTTCTGTGGCGGAGTTCGAGGCACGGTGGGTGGCTGGAGGCGAGAGTGCGCGTGGGAGTGAATTGAGCGGAAGGCTGACGATAATAAGCGCATTGGGCCCGCGAATCGCACCTCACGCTTTAGTGACTTAATGAACGCCGGGAGAGGCCCTCGGCAAACGACCGTGCTAGACGGGAGATCGCGGGAAGAATCGCTGTTATCGCTGCAGAACAGCCGCGACGCCAGAACCCTCATGCGTGCCATAATGTGTCGACTGCAACCTTTAGCCGGCCGCGACCAACTGTCGCGCGGTCGAGACGTCCCGCTCCCTTGCTTGCCCCGTGCCCGTTCTCCAACTGCGAACTCTTCCGCGTTTTACGACTGTATAGCGTGAGTTATGACACCCTCCTCCACCTCATTCTCTTGCTTGTACGCGAGAAGAGCTCTGTACGCCTCCAGAGCGTGGAGCTTATTGCCAGCTACGAACGCCGTAGACGCGGACGACGTCTAAGCGAGGGAAGAATTAGGCACGGAAGACTGGAGGTCCTATTATTACGGACACAGTGTAAATTAAACTAAATCGGAGGGTTTCAACATCCCGGAGCCGCGCAGTGGGCTATGAGACGGGATGCCCAGTGGAAGGTTCCGGGTTAATTTGACCTCGTATTGTTATTGAAAATGCGCCTATATAAAGCACAGCAGACCGACATTTTTTTTTTTTTTTTCGCATTCCGCACCCAGCGGCGTGTACTCTTGGGTTGTATACGCGATGTATGTTTTTAATGCTTATCTTCACTTTCTTCATATGTCGACCCCACCCCCCCAGGTATACTCATACGGAACTATATGTCTCTGGTTAACGACCATGCCGTTCTTTACTTTCTTTTTCTGCTGTCTTGATTGATTGATTGATTGATTGATTGATTGATTGATTGATTGATTGATTGATTGATTGATTGATTGATTGATTGATTGATTGATTGATTGATTGATTGATTGATTGATTGATTGATTGATTCCCTTTGCCCCGTGCAGTGCGCCGGTCCCGCAAGTCGACAGGCGGCCGCTACACGGCGGGCGAGTTGGTGGAAATGCTCCGCAGGCTGGCCGCGTCTAGGAAGCTGCGACAGGTGCGCGTCGCCAACAAGGCCATCCGGTTCGGCATCAGCAAGAGGTCGCTACGGCAGCGCTTCTAGGCCGCGGGCTCCCCCTGCCGACCACGGCTCCTCTCTCTCTCTATACGCCTCGCGCACTCGCTATGCGTGCGTGAGGCCCACTGCGTCGCTTCTTCATTCGGCATCCTTCGGTGACCGCCACCGACTGCAGACACTGTACAGGAAGGAGGCTGTGACACTGCGACAGCGTCGCACACAGCCAACTGCGGATTCCCACGCACTTTGTGTGCGTCTGTGCGTGCGTGCGTGCGTGTGTGTGAGGAACTCAATGCTACAGGCACGCCTTCCTTCATGCCGCGTTTCCTTGCGCATATCGAGCATAGAAGCGTCGTTTAGAAATACTTCAACAATAAAGAAAGAGCGAGAGGAAAAGAAGAGTGAGAGTGACATAGGAGATGGCTAGTGATGAAGATGAAAATAATGCCATAAGATAGATAAATAAATGCGGGAAGCACGCTGTATGAAAGAAATATGAGCATTATATTGCATCATTAGTATTCGAGGCTCTAGAACTGCTGCACGAAAGTCGTCATGTCACAGCCTCCTCCTTCTTCCACTGGCACGCATCGATTTACAAATCGTGGCCCGCGTGTGCTTTCCCAGCCGTCGCTCTTATAAGAAACAACAACGTGTCGCGCATTTGCGGCATCTCCGGCGTCGGCGCGTCTGAATCACGTTGCGCGATTTATTTGCTGTAATGCTGATCGAAAATGTGTCAGACATTAAGAGAAGCTTAGTGAATGGGAGTCCCCAGTGATCAATCGTGCGTGAACCGGACGCGTCGACGCTGGGCGACGCCCGATACGAGTCCCATGTGGTTGCCGACTCATCGTGTATTTGCGGAGCAGAAAGCAGCTTAACTGGTTTAGCTCTGCTGCCTCGCACCGCCAGGAGGCCAATACTCTCGCGGCACCCAACTACCAATGTGGTTTCAGGGATACGCATATACATACATATATACATATGCATACATACATATATATTTAACAGCAAATATCTATATTTACGGGTACACATATGTATACAAGTACCTAACAGAGCAGAATACTATATTAAAAATATAGAACATGCGGAGGGTACGGTTTAGCCAATGAAAGGTGCGCAAAGCTGATAAAAGTAAAACAACGTATTTACCGGTGCCCAAACGTATTTTTCTATTCAGCAGACAGCTCTCGTATGGCAGATGGCTGTCTGAGGAGCCGCTCGCTAAAAACAGGAGAAGAAAAAAATGTTGGTCGGAGCAAAACCAAATGCATGTTGGTAGTCGTCCTGGAGCGTATAGGGACGGCCTTTTTGCGACGGCAACGTTGCTCCCAACGATCGTGTTTTGTGCCGAAAAAGTGCTAAGTGTCAATGAAAGTAAAGAAATTCTTTTTTGAGTAGACAAGGCGAGTTTTTGTGAGAGATGATTAAATTATTTACAACCTTCGGTCCAACAAGTTGAAAGTCAGGACTAGAAGTAAATCGAACCAGCGAGGTTACTGCAATCGTTCAAGTACATCGACACGTAAAAGACAATAACTGAAAACAGTTACAGCTTGTGCGTCTCATAGTTACGAGTAAAGCTTACAAGGACTTTTCCTTTTTTTTAGTTTGTTACCTCTTTTGCCTCAGGGGCATATCCCTGAGCTTGTAGCTGAGTATTTCTACTGAAACTATTTGGGGCAGCTTCCTTTTTTTTTTTTTTCTCTCTGTCTCTCGCTCACTGGTATATGCCCAGAGTGAAAGTTTAGGTTTTACACTAATTTCTCCTTTCCTTCTTGTTCTGCTGAGAGAATGTTCTTTTCGCAGGCTCATGACACTTTATCTCTATTGCATTTCAATATTTCTCAGCTATACTCATCTGCTTCTAATTACATGATCACACATTCGGAACCGTGGTCTTCATTTTACAAAATGAAGCGGGAAGATGCGGAAGAAGCGGGAATAAGAGGGAAAGCGGGAAAGAGCGGGAAGAAGCGGGAATTAGCGGGAAGATGCAAAAACGACTACTTGTGAGCTTTTTCTTTTCTTTAAAAAAAAACGAAATTTTCAGGAATCGACGAGGCGTTATCCGTTTCCGGTAGCTGTTTTCTGTTTGCCTACATCATGCTTCATTTTTTTTTCCTTATTATGTTGTCGCACCTTACCGAAGGAAAAACAAAAAAGAAAACATGCAAATATTTCATGAGTCACCCACTCTCACCTATTTATTTTTCATGTCATTATTTATTAAAAAGTAAACAAGTGACACTAGGCGGCAATTGCAAATACGTGTAGCGAAACGTCACTTGACTTTCTCCTCGATAAATTATCAATTGTCATCTCCCCCTTTAAAAAAAAAGAAAATGTTCAAGTTGTGCTTACATTGTGTTAGTTCGCCATGACTGTTCCGGTTTACAAGGCCCACCCGCTCCTGTGTAGTTAGCTGGCTGTCGCAAAGTAGATGTACACTTAGATAAAAAATGTAAACAAGCCTTCAACCCCCCTCCCCCCTCCCCTCCCCCCCGAGTAAGTTTATCACATTTGCTGCGTCGCTGCTATGCGATTCGCATTTCGCACAGACTAACATTAGATGTTACGGAGAGTCATATTTCGACACGACGATTCTCGTGAAAGACGAAGATGTCTTGGACGGGAAGCGGAACAGCAAAATGAACTTGAAGAACACAGAACAGTAGGACGAATCTCCCCGCATCGAAGGCGAAATTATAAAACAAGAAGGAAAATAAATAAATGAATAGGAAAGCCGGGCCTAAACTAAACTTTGTGCGTTTGCTATAAACGGCTCATAGAAGTACTTACGTACACTTAATAAGAATTTATATTGCCTTTATACGTACTGCAATGGATAATAAAGGCTGTTCTCTTAGGCGCTTTGAACAAAATCAAAAACTGCAAAAGCAAAAGGCAGACCAACGCTTTTCTTTATTAAAATTAAAATGAAAGAAAGAGACGTAGTCACCTTATAATGCTGATGGCTACTCCTTTTCTCATAGCGGAAACAACAATATAAAGAAAATATGTAGGAAAATGAAAAGAAATCTCTTCATACGGTCAGAAAGCCACATCACAGTCCTATACGCCTATGAACATAACAGTATAAAAGTCAAATGCAAGTTGCACCACAATGAGTTCGTAAACAAAGTCACAAACACATACAAACAGCCTTGATGTAGACTTCAATACGTATAAACAGATGAGGAATTACACAGTGTTAAAATAATTCACGCACAAGTCTATGTCTTTTCAGTGATTACAAACGGCAAGGAACCCTCCTGCTCGTTGTCATAGGTTAACTTATCCGCGTCGCTCTCTTGGGCTACGGGAGTAAGCATGCCGACGATGATTAAATGCTGAAGGCGTTTGCTCCTGGCGCTTGACGAGTGCGTAAAGATATGATTTCCCCTCATGTAATTCAACAAGCACACCTCCTCGAGACATAGATCACACAAAGTGCGCGCACATTCACTGCTACTCTATACGAGCGCGTGTTACGCCGTTGATGCGACCTCAACCGTATGCGGAAAACGGCCCATTACAGCAGGCGCAGGCAGTGTGTGCGCCCACATGTGCGTACTCGTGCCTCCGAAGCCGTGGCCGTTTAGCCTGCCGCGAGTTCTGTAGGTTGCCGCACTTCTGTTGTGTTCCCTTACTTTTTGTCGTTCTCGTTATTATTGTTGTCGCGGTCCTTTTACGGGCGCTCTCAGCAGTGTCGTATGCTCATTCCACGTTCCGCGCTTGCTGGGAACAGCCCGCGTTGTCCCTCGTTTTGTGCTGGGCAGTATTTAGTGCGAGTGTTCCGTGTGCACATGGGAGCTGTAGAGGTGTTGTACGTGTGCAGGTGCCCGTGTGCGTGTGTGCGCGTTTGCCGGTCGCTTGCACGCATGCTGGCTCCGACTAAGCGCTTCCTGTTGCTCGTGACCGCGATAACTACGCGAAAGAATTGTTCGCGTTCGAGAAAACAAAACGCCTGTGTGCTTAAGAGATGTATTCACTCGTCTGTGTCTCAATAAAACAAGTGACGAAAGTGAATGCCTTGGTGGAAGCTTTGATTTTTTTTCTCCATCTTGATCAATGAATAAATGAATGAAACTTTAGTATATGTTTCTAGAAGATAAAGTCTGTACAGACGAGGGTCCCATAGTGAACGACTGAATCGGGATCCTCGGTCAAATTTAAAGTAGTAGTAGTAGTAGTAGTAGTAGTAGTAGTAGTAGTAGTAGTAGTAGTAGTAGTAGTAGTAGTAGTAATAATTGAAGTAGTAATAATTGAAGTAGTAATGCAGCAAACAAAAAGATAAGGTTGCAAAAAAAAGCAAAAGAACATGAATATACATGAATACAAGAAGAGACTGATTGCTCAAATCAACATATCGACACAATAATGCAATGAAATAGAAGCATGAAGTTATGCATTTAGTAGGAGGTCTTTTAAAGAGATGACGCAACCTTTACTTTAATGTCTTCATCACCGAGTTCGAGCGTTTTTTAATCATGTCGCAGGTCTTCGCCATGCAGGTCCATGGTCTAATGTTTACGCATTGCGATTTTACTTGGCTCATGAATGCATAGTCCCATTGAGTATCAAGGACAACAGCTAATTAAAATTTCATTATTTGTTTCTCTTTATGTCTAAATCAAAACATACGATATTTTAAAACAATTCCTAGCAATTCTTTCCTTCAAAGGTCAGCCCCGCACGATTCGGATTGATCAAGTGCAACATGCATACTAAAGTAGATAATGAAAGAGGTTCACTAATTTACATTCTATTTATTCAATTAATTGAAGCTGAGCAGCACTACCTGCGTAGCAGAAATCCTAAGACTATAGCACCATTTCCGAGATAAATATCCGTCCCCAAAGTCTAAAAATTCATTGAAACTACAGTTGAGATCGTCCTGAGCTGCCTGAGGTTCATTTTGGGGAAACTGTTTACTAGAACGCCAAAGTATTTCGTAGCAAATGTATACTGTCCACGTTCTCAGAAAGCTATGCTCATTGACCGATCGAAAACGCAAGAGAATTGTCCTCCATAATGAGCATGCTGCGCCTACTCTCCGTCCGTCCGTGCTCCTGGAAATCAATGGCTCAGATACTGCGACAGCGTTGTCGCCACAAAAAAGGAAAAAAATAATAACAGAGAGAGAGAAGGAGGAAGGCAGAGAGAGAGAGGAGGCTTGGCGCTGTACAATACCTGAGGAAATTATTAGGATACCGATTATATTTTCAACTCCCACCCGCGAGGAACAAAAGGAACAAACAAAAAAACAAGAAAGGCCTCACATCACGACGTTGAAGCGAAACGAGTTGCATATATGTACTGATATCAGGCTGGCAAAACAAATTACTTAAGAAAAAACGAAAAGAAAGTGAGCACCAATGTGCCTAATCAAGAAAGTATCCATATCCGCTCCCTGCGTTCACAAAAGTATTGATGTCGTCTTAGAATATCATTGCTGATATCAGACGGATATCAGCGCATTTTTATATACTTACCGATTGCGTGCAATAAACAGTTGTCAGTTTGTGCTTGTTTCCTGTTTTTCAGTACTCTTCTGCACAGACCTTCGACGTTCCAGATGACTAGGTGGGTGTCGACATGAGTAGAGGCATCTATACATATATATTTTTCTCTTTTGAATGCAATTGTGTTGCGCTTGCTAGAAGCATCGTGATTCAGTTTGTTTCGTTTTATATATATATATATATATATATATATATATATATATATATATATATATATATATATATATATATATATATATATATATATATATATAAATTCGCTTATTCTTTTTTTTTGTGAGAGTCATAGCCCTGCTGCGTTCTCGAGCTCGACCGAGTATACCCGGTTTTAAAATATCGCTCGAACACAAGCGTTCCCACCGACGGGTTTCTTTCGTTACGTCCGCATCTGCTGGTTTAGCCAATTCACTGGGAAAGTAAACAGATCGAGAGTACACGCAGCAGCATGTGCCGAGCTGCTCGAGCCATCCTGCGCACCGGCTGACGCAGCGTCTTCGCACGAAGTTCCAGGGCGAGAAAAATGTGCAATGCCATGCATCGTGAACGAGAGTGATGCAATGCACCGTGAATGCGAGCAATGCAATGCACCGTGCCACGACACAACCGGTGTCCCTCCCGTTTTTGCCCCGTTTGTGCACGCCGATTTAGTTTTCAGAGTGAAACTCTTCCGTTGCCTCTTCTCGCCACTGCCGGTGCTGTCTCGCGGCGTAGACAACAATTTGGGCCACTGGCCGGCGATGCGCAACTGGTCGTGTGCAACTGGGGACGTGCCCATATTCTAGGTGAACCCCGCAGAATGGGTGAGCGCCGCTGTACAACGGGTATAGAAGCTTTAAATGCATTTACATATACGTGTCGCACTTCACTGTGCATACACCTCTCATCATCTTTATGAACTCGGCAAGCATCACACATCGTCTTCGCGACGCAGACAGTTAACAGCCGCGAACGACGAGGCTGTGCACGTGTCATCAGCTATGTAATATGTATTGGGGGCGAGCTCCACCACTGGAACAGCTGGCGCCACCATCGGCGTGACGTGGCATGAGGGATCACTTGGACACAGCGGCCGCGTCGTCTGCTTCGGAAGCGCCGAAGCGAGCTGAAAACGAAAGCTTAAAGTCCCACCTGCGCCGCGGTTCTGAATAAGTGGTGAGGCTTTACCGCTTTGAGTGTCTGCTTGGCAACATTTGAAAGTACTATAATAGGTAGTGGCTGCCTTTGGAGGCGTGCAGCATGGCAGGCCACTGATCGTTGCCGCAGTGCCGGACGTACGCAACGGAGCCCGGTGTCAGCCTTATTCACACGTAGCCGCAGGGCAACGAGCTGCGTGAAGCTTGGCTGGCGAAACTTAGAACCGGCAGGCAGCCATCGGCTATAGCTCGGGTATGCAGCAAGCACAGACGCGAGGAACATTTGTGCTACGGCGCCGGGACTGCGCGATGTTCGGTGAGTAGCAGAAAACGCGCACTGAGACGCTCGCCCGCTCCCGCTGCCCGGCGAATGTCATGACGATTTGGCCTATGAACTTGTTGATGCTAGATACTGGCAAGTTCACTGGAACGGAAAGGGAGGGGTAAGACGCACTTTAAAAGAAAGGTATGGCATATGGTCATGTTTGTGTTATGAATTAATGCACTGGATACGAAAAAGAAGCAGAGGGAAATCGCACGCTGAGAAGACCGATAAACGTACAGTGCGACGCAACTTGAGAACTAATATTGAAATGTCCAAGAATTTAGAAGACAAAAAATATTGTATCATCGCGACGGCACATCACAGTCGCCGTAGGCGTCGAAATCTCTATAACGAAATTATTTTTGAGCAGTTCTGATACGTACACGCAACAATAGTTGCTAGTGTGCTGTCAAATGCTCATATGCTGCGGCCTAAAGCTCACGGCACGGTGGGAAAACGCGCTCGCAGTGAAAGCCAAACATAGTGCACGGACATGCATGCAAACGCCCACTCGGTCGCTGCAAACCCGTGCGATCGCTGCATTGATGTTTCATTCTGATATGTCCCATTTGGTTATACAGACAGCCCACTATAAGAACATATTTCACATAGTTTACTCTCAGCGTTTGCCTACCTTTCACGCATGAAGCCGCTTCGCGGCTTCATGCGTGGCGACCGCGCTCAGTGGCGTTCACTGTACGTATTCGGAAAAGAGATAGCATCTGTAAACGATTCTATGCTGTCAGTTTGTCCAAGATTATTATATCGACAGTGAAAAACTTGCCTCGTTTTGAGAGTCCAGAACCGCTGCCGCGTGGTGCTTTTATTGAGCGCCGTAAGCGAAACATATGAGGAGCGCGCCGCGTGATCCCTCATACTATATACGCAAGGGAGGCGCTTCCGACAGATGGCGACTCCGTAACTCCTCGCCGCCAATATTAAAAATTATGGGGTTTTACGTGCCAAAACCACTTTCTGATTATGAGGCACGCCGTAGTGGAGGACTCCGGAAATTTTGACCACCTGGGGTTCTTTAATGTGCACCTAAATCTAAGTACACGGGTGTTTTCGCATTTTGCCCCCATCGAAATGCGGCCGCCGTGACCGGGATTCGATACCGCGACCTCGTGCTCAGCAGCCTAACACCATAGCGACTGAGCAACCACGGCGGATACCGCCAATATTGCTGCTACCTCTGTAACTCAAACAAGCTTTGCGCCATTCAAATTCCAACGCTGCGTAGGATCTGCGTGCTTCCCTCTTCTTTTTTTTTTTTCTTTTTTTTTCTTTTTTTTTTTTTTTTTTTTTTTTTTTACATAGCCGTGTACCGATTGGCCTAACAGCAAACCATACGTGTAACTGGGCTTATTGCTTAAAAGCAAACAGCCCTTCGCCAGTGGTGCTCGGAGTTTCACCGCCGAAACACAGGCGCCGGTGCAAAGGGCGCGTGCTCTCGCGCAAGTGAACACGTTTGTTGCCAAACGAGCCCCGTGCGCCGTTTTGGGGGCGTTATCGCTCCTTGACGCCGCACGCCACCTACCAGGCGAGTCGCACACGTTCCGTATGCTCTGCGCGCGGCGCGTACATGTTTCAAATGGTCGCGACAGACCATTCCGGCTAATGTATCAAGTATGTCGGAAATGAAATGCCTTCATAGTTAATACAACTGTAAGACACATGTGCTGCATCAGTAAACATTATTTAACAATACCGACTGCGGAAAACAATTTTTTTTATAGATTCATCGAGGTTATGCCGGGAAGTCCGGCTCCCTGAGCGACAGCGTGCTCTGGTACTTTATATCCGCTGTGCAAGGGATAAAATCCATCGTATTTTTGCTTCGATTTCATGTTCGATCGTGCACAGTCGAGGATGTGAAATGAATGAAAAACTATTCAAAAAAAGAAATTTTAGTTTACCGATAGCGGCTACGTATTCGATTCGAGTATCGAATCGAACAGGGGAGCATCCGATTCGTTGTTCGAAAGTTCCGAGTATTCGCACACCCCTACAAAACTGCATCGTGTACACCAAACATGTTTGTTTGCCGGCATCATGACTGGATAATAGCGAAAACAGCGTGTTCTAAGTGCAAGCAAAACACACGCCGGCAAATGTAGCGTCTCTTTCTTTGTGTTAGCATCACCTTGTTCCCTGTGCCAATGACCTGCAATGTTACACGCTGAATGTGACAGGCACCGTGTACAATTTCTCCAACGCTTATATGCTGTCCATGAAGACTGACGAAAAAAAAATTAGAAAAGCTCCCACAAAGTTGCGACGGCATAATCGACGTCATTATCGCGAAAGAGGTAATAAATTGTAAAAACGCTTACATGACTGGCGCCTATCAATGGACATGGTTGAGCCGGGCAGCTCTTATCTTACAGTATTGTCACGATAATGGGACAACTTCTGCATTTGGTAGCTTCACGGTGGTTTTGTTAAGTGGTTTGCTGCACCCGTAGCCGGCAACAGCGCGGAGAAGCGCCTTTCTCGGCTGCGCACTCGGCCTTTCGCTTCCAGGCGCCAAGCTACACTCCGTTCCATACGTAGCATTCAACGCTGTGGAAGCTACGCAAGAAGTTCGGTCAAGAAACGTTTTACTCCACGCGTTCCGCCCACGCTTCGCTGCGCGCCAACAGCGTTCGCTCCGCGAGCATCCACGGGAGGCTCCTCGCAACGGGTTGCAAATAAAAAAAACAACAACAAAAGTAAACTGATCTAGAACAACGCATTAGCAGCCGTATACCACAGTGTTTGTTTCTAAGGATTAAAACTTGCTTCATTCAATAGAGCGCCTACATTAAAAAAAAAAAACAGTTGCGAACAATTACGGCCAAAAAACACCGAACTATGGGGAACCAGCGCTGAATAGGCGGCGCGTCGAAAAGAGTGCGTTGCACGCCGCCCTGGCGCCGAAACGCGGCATATTCCAGCCACTCGACCAGACGACACACACGTGCGCGGCCGTATTATAGTTCGTATGTTTCCGTTTTCGCGCCGCTTCAAGTGGACAGTTTTCGTAAAGAAGCTAGCGCCATCAAGTGAAGAAATGACGAAAGAAGCTTTTTTAAGCTTTATATATTTTTCTCAGTGTGTCGCGGCGAGCACGTGTGTTTTAGTGTTCCTGTATATGCTCCCGCAGGTGCGGGAGCATATACAGGAACACTAGCGGACGATATTGAGACGCACCCTCTGTTGTGCAAGATCGTCTCGGGCCGTCTGAAGGTTTAGATGCTGTGGTGGAGCACTGGAGCACTCGGGGAAAAACAGCTCTCCTCATTTTCTCTCGCTGCCCTCTCTCCCTATGGCATGTTTTTGAGCCCTTCAGTGATAAAACCAACATAAATGACTATGAAGGCATACCGTGCACGGCCCGCAATACCACAGGTGGTGCGGTTTTAAAGCTAATAAAAAAAAACAGAAATTAATAGGAGTATAACGCCCAAGATGGAATTTATTCAAAAGCCAATTATAAAAAATAAATGATAATGAAATGGATAGGGCCGATTGGCAAGAAAGGTGCATGGCAGTCGCCTTTCACGTCGGTACTCCCGCCGGTGGAGACTAGTGCCCCTGGAGACAACACAAATGTGCCGAATTAGCCTGTATATTTATAGCCGCCTATAGTACAGCCACAGAACACCTATACATGTGCCATTTAAGCAGCAACCGCTCCTCACTGCAGCAAATATGGACCTGCATGCAAGCGCATCATTCGTTATTAAAACAAGGAGGAATTAGAACATAGAAATTGATCATATAAGAAGGGAAATAAGACGGAGCACGATGACAGAGCGTGAAGACAAATGTAAAGCAACAGCAAAGGGGGAAAAAAAAGAACTCGGCACAGGTCGCACTAACTACAAAAGAAAAGCACACTAAACATACGAAGAAAACAAAAAAAGTCGGAGGTCTAGTCATGGATTCGCGAAAGCTTAGGCATATTTGCATGTTGCCAATTTATAGTAGTGCAGTTTCCACTGAACAACTCGGTGCCATAACAACGTAAATTTGGCGGCCCGCCGGCATTGAAGCGCAAGGCCAACGCCGCAGACAGCAAGGAGATAACGCAAGCTGCTCGCGGGGCTGGACCGGTGGCGAGCTCGGAGACGTGATGAAAGGCGGGAGGCGGCGACATCGACGACACAGACGCTCGTTTTCCAGCCAGTTTCGGTTTCAAGGAGCCTGCCAAGGGGAACTAATTACATGTTCGCGTAGCTCCCACTTGAAATCCGCTATTCAAAATTTGATCGTTGGGATAGGTAGTGTCAAGGGCGGGCCCAAAAGTACTCATTTGCTGTAGTCATCTATTGTTGATAATTAAAAAGTTAATCACCGTAACTTCGCTAATTAGACACGTAATTGCGGGAATTGCTCTGTATCTAGAGACCGCCTATCCGTACACTCAAATGGTAGACATAAGGTTACCGTGATTTATATACTTCCCTAATTTTAAAAATTTGGTGCAGCTAAAGAAGAAAGCACCCCCTATACACTCAGGTGTCACCCTGTCTAATGATTTGTCCTGGGTAGCTCGCATTACTAATGTAATTTCGTCTGCTAATAAGACGCTTGGATGCTTGCGTCATCATCTCCGCCATGCCTCTCGACACGTACAATTACTAGCATACAAAACTATTGTCATATCGAAGTTAGAATACGCATCACCCATTTGGAAACCACATCACGCCTACCTTACTAATGCACTTGAATCACTCCAAAACATAGCAGCCCAATTTATTCATATTCATACGACATCAGTGCATCATCCTTGAAAACGTTTACGAAAATTGCTCAAGTAGGAAGGGGTTGATAAGAAACCTGCACTAAGGCATTCTGTACGTGGCTCCTTCCTTCAGGATATTCGAATAGTGCACAACGGAGGCCATCACAGGAGATGAGTGTCGTTTCTCCAGACCAAACATAAAATCAACCCGCAGTGTTTTGTTCTTGCATCTGCAAACGTAAGCTTCCCAAGCTTAATACATGACAATCCGCGCGGGACCTTGTTACATGGTTTTGTTACAGTTTCTGGTGTGGAGTCGAGACAACATTTAAGGTCTGGACTCCCCACTAAAGTAGACGGTAGGTAATAAAGGAGCTTAGGTCATGTTTTGCATAGTTGTTACTATACCCATAGAATAAAGAAGCAACTTTGCTATACATATAGGGCACAGGCACTACATCATCCTTCATATATATCTGTGAAATGAAACACAACTGCACTGAATTTCGGCATGGGCAAAGTGACTAGATTCGAGTTTTTGCCTGAAGCTTTACAGCGGTTAACACCAGCACTGCCGAATTGGCCATCCACCTTCCCGGTCTACATTTTATAAACTTGAGCTCCCCACACATGCATATTTCCAAAATTAAAATTCGTTTTAGTGTCCCTCTAAACCAAACTCGCCCTACACAAGAACACCAAACGTTCCACACAAGCAGTGGCATAGCAACTAAGTATACTTCAGGAGGGGGGTGGAGCTCCCGTCCCTCTCTCGATATATATACATATATATATATCTGCCTATGACGCACATATCTCTCACTGACGCGTTCTTCAAACGATATTTTAATGCAGTTATAATCCGAAAAATTTTTTATATATGTATGCATATTATTAAGTGAATATTTCACTGGGTGATCTAGTTATTTTAAAAGAAAGTATACAAAAGGAACGCACTAATGTGCGAAACGGGTAAATTCTTCCGACGCTTCGGCTAGGGTCCGGCCTTCGTCAAAGAAATCTCTCTAGGCCCGCTTGGGCCTAAATAAATAGATAGAGCTTAGAGAGAAAGTCTGCTCGCAATGCTATCGTCGTTGTCGTCCTATCGTTCAGTCATTCCAGCTTCGTCATCCTACTCTTGTCATACCTCGTCACGAATTCTATGCGAACCCAGTGACCCAAGTTGTCAAATAGTTTGGGCATTAAGTATGTGCTCGTGATGCCTAGTGGTCGTTGCATTATAGATTTCCAGGGGTAGGCAGCACAACCCAGACGAAGGACAAAAGGAAGTGGACGATACGAGCGCAGACTAAGAACTGGCTTATTTTTTCCAAACAAGTGATTAAATATACAGAGAATGGGATCATGTCAAGTGACGCGTACAAGCGGTGAAAGGGTGTCAGCCTATCTTGCCATGGCTGACACATGCGCCTGAGTTGACATGCATGAAGTAAGCTTCTACGATCTCGCGATTGATTTGAGTTCCATGTTTATACAATCTTCTTTTTTTTTTAAAGAAAGGTTTGCATGGGCAATTTCGACAATGCGCGGCCAGATTCGAGCCTGTTGAATTCCTGATATCACCTTGGTGCTCCCCAAGGCAGACGAAGGCTGCGTCCCGTCTGCCCAAAGTACTTTTTGCCGCACGAGAGTGGATTAATTTAACGTACACCACTCCCACCACGCATTCCACGAGCTGCCCGTGTGTTTGATGCGGCAAATGGCCTTAGACGTTTGCTTAGGTCTATTGATGCGGTTGCAAATCTTGTTTAACAAGCTTTGAGCTGAAAAGACGACTTCAACATGTCTCACGGTTGACTCTTTTAAACCGTGCCCCATCTGATGTACATAAGAGATGACAGCAAGCTTTTTTTATTGTTTCAATCTGTTTCTGGGATGACTCCCTACCCACTTTTTTTTTCTTCACTAGCCCTTTAAAAATTGATACGACAATGTATTTTGGAAAGCCGGCCTTCTCGACGGTTAAGCTGTTGCGAAAAGCTGAAATGGACGAGGTGGTGGCATGACCTTGTAAGTGCGGAACCTAAACATGTTATAGCAATTCTTTTCCCTAGTTTTGAGTGTGTCGAAGCGTACTTTCAAGATTGGCTTGCTTGACCTGGGGTTATGTTGCCAACAAATATGTTGTGCTGTTAATTTTAACTGCAAATTCAAAAATTGAATTTCATTATTAGTCGGCAGCTCATGAGCAAATCCGAGACCCATTCCTTCTTTATCAAAGGCTGCGAGATTAACGCCAATATCTCTGGAATTTGTTTGCGAGCAGATAACTATCAAGTAGTTATCAACAAACCTAAAGCACTTCATCAGTGTTGCCGCCAAAACACTCTCGAGCACCCAGTCAACACTGACAAGAAAGATCTCGCCAAGAATTGGTGCGACCCGAGAGCTCCCCCAATGCAGACCCCCTGCTTCTGAATCACAACTTCATTATCCCAGTTCACGAACGTGGAATTTAAATAAAAAGCCGAGAGTTCAAGAAATGACTGAACCAGGACGCCACTCTCATTGCTAAACTTTAACTCGTTATCTATAACACAATCTTTGATTGTCTTCATCAGCCGATTGCTAGGAAGGGAATAATATAAATCTGTGACATCAACAGTGAAGGCTGTGCTTGCTGGATACACCCCTTCTTGTAAACAACCTAACGACGTCTTCAGAGTTTATTTTTTACTTTGAATGCCTCTTCTACCCGGACCCCTGTTAAGATCTTCTGAAGACAACCAGAAACTGCTTGTTGCCAAATGTTTCTCTCAGACACAATTGCGCGCAAAGGTTGCTCAGGTTTATGGGTTTTTATCGTCTGGGTTACGCTGCCCACCCGTAGGAATATGTTCAGTCACCACTCACCCAGCTTGCTGTGTTAATTCGTTGCATTATAACCACTGCAGCTTCACAAGCCAATCCTCGTCATGCCGTTGTAACACCATTGTGGTCATACTGCAATTATGCATTCGCTGCCAAACCAGTCGTGAAGCCATCGAGGTAGTTCCGTCGTTGTCATTACAGCTTCACCATTCCACTCTCGTTATGCCATCGGTGTTAAGCAGTCTTTAAGATACAGTCGTCACGCCATTGTCATCATACACTCGTCGTCGCATCGTTGTCCTGCCATCGTCGTCGTCACACATTCATTGGCATACCATCGTGGCTATTAATCTTCGTCATCCAACCCTTGTCATGCCGTTATCGCTACACCATCATTATTGTACCATCTCCGCCATGTGGTCGTCTTAAATATGTTGTTTTACTATCGTCATACCCCCTTCGTCGTTCCGCTGACGTGATTCATTGATCATTCTGTTGTCATTCAATTGATCACGTCATTATAATTGCTTCGTCGTCATGCATGCGGTCATATCGTCAACGTAGTGCCATCGTTGTCACTTCAGCTCCGTCGTACTGTCACCCTCAGGCCATGCGTCGTCGTCCCAGTCCTCCTGTCGCCGTCGTTATACCAGAATTTCACATTCCTCATCTTACTGTCATGTGTCGCCTTCATTTCATCGCCATCATACAGTCGCTGCCACGCCATAGTGCTCAAGGGCGACCTTTTCAAGCCAGTGCCATACAATGCGAGCCGACACACGAGCTGGTGTATGTCACATACAGCCAATGAAACGGCAATATCACAATGCCTACTACAGACTGAAATTCAGCATTTGGTGTGTCACTACAATGCTTGAATGCTAATCACACTGCTGTCGACAGTCATCGCGAGATGGATTCTGCGATAATGTTTTCAGCGATGGAAGTGGCCAAGGAAGTTTTGAAGCAGCCCTGGGGGCAGCAAATTTGTCACTTTAGAGCAGGTTTGGAGCAGGAATTTTGTTTTGTAGTAGTAAATATACGTTTTGGAGCAGCTTAGCAATGGTAGTCAAATACTGGCATATAAAGAAAAGGTATTTCTTATTTCTCTTTGGAGAACACTATTAGATTACGGCAGATCAGTCGTGCGGAAGCACGCAAGTCGAGCAAAACTCATGGCAAGGAAAAATTGGTAGTCCACCCAATTGTAGCATGAAGCTACGATAGAATACAGGTTTATCAAAACCCACCATTAAATTACACACAGGATGTGCCGACTAAATGTGGTCAAGAAAGAAAAATATAACGGGGTTTTTCGTGAACAGCGCCCACTCTATGTTAGGCATTTAATGCACTTTTTTTCGTTCTTTTTTTTTGTGCAAGTGTAACTGTTCAGCTCTTTGAATTGGCGGTGTCTGTCTAAAGTCGTGAAGCAAGCAAACGAGGAAGGCGCCTGGAGGTGAAGGAAATCACGGGCCGGGGAAAGTACGAAAGAGAGCGACCGTGCTTAAATCACTGGAGCATTAAAGCGTGCTAAAGTGACTGTATTTTAGGGAGCATATACAGTAACTCTAGAGGATGGATGGATGGATGCTACGAGTGTCCCCTTTGGAACGGGGCGGTGGGTTGCACCACCGAGCTCTAATTATATTGCCTATGTCCTACCAATGTCAAAATACAAAAGAGCACGGATGGATGTTACGAGCGTCCCATATGGAATGGAGCGGTGGGTAGAGACACCAAGCTCTTGCTATTATACTGCTTAATGTCCTACCTAGGTTAAAGGAGAAAAAAAAAGGTAAAAGAAAAAGAACCCACGATGAATTCCCATAACCAAATTTTCTGAACCCCTATTGAGAACTTTTGTTTTCGTATGTCTGCGTTTTTTGTTGTTTCCCTACTTCCCCCAATCTTCTAATCGCCTCTCACTAATGTCTATTGCAGACATGTTCACTTTCCCCCTGCTCTCGCTGAACCAAAGGGCTTCAAGGAGGCCAGTGGTGCCTAAATTGACGGCTGGGCAGATATCTTCACCTTCTAATAAAACATGTTCCATCGTTTCCCCAACTTTACTGCAGCAAGCACATGCTTCTGCCTTCTTATATCTCACTTTATACTTGCGTATTCTAAGGCATCAACCTTCAGTTAAGATAGCGGAATACAGCAGAAGAAATGTGAAGTGGCGTAATGGTCATTGCATGTTTGCCAGTATTTCACATCAGTTGCCAAGAAAAAGCTCAAAGCTATTTTTGAAAACAATAAATAGATACAAATGTTCCCTGGCTTTCCAGTCTACGTTATCGACCAATATTTTGAGTAAGCTCAATTATTGAGGCTTATTCACGGTTCAGGGCACAAAGTCGCGTGCTAAAACGTATACCGAAACTGCTACACGCTGAGCAGAATACGATCTTATTCATTCAGTGTGACTTTCCTTCACGAAAGCCCCATGAAATGAGTGCCAGTTCAACTCACCTTTAGCTGGTCTGGGCACACGCACAACACTTTATAGTACATTCGTAATGCTTTGTATAGCACGAAACAGTTTTCATTTTCATGTGGCCTAGTTACAATTGTGCCGACAAACACACCCACACTCCTAACATGCAGACACTGAAACGGATTGCTTGGGCACATCCTGCTAAATTTGGCAACTTCATTCGAAATCAGTGTTTTGGTGCAGCTCGATGGCATGGCGCAAGATGGCGCATCGATTCTGGGTGCTATCACAAAACCAAACTTTGCCTCATTTTTTTTTATTTATTTATTTGCCAGTGTGCTGCTGACAGTACCAGCTTTCAAAAGCGGGGAGGCAGATGACCTACTTTGCCTCCCTAGTTCTGACAGTGGGCAGAAGGTAGGGATACCTATGCCTATCCACCCTTAACGCCATGAAAAACTGCAGACACACATGTACAGTCAACCTCCGTTAATTCGGCCCTCACGGGACTGACGAAATTGATCTAATTACATGGCAGGTCAAATTAAACAAAATGCAGAAAAAAGGCCAAAACACACCAGATTTATTTGGCAGTACTTGCGCAATTCTAACACTCCTCCAAAGCAAGTGCACGCCAACTTTGTGTGTGCCCAAAATAGAAAATTAATCTAGAAATGGCATTAAACCTTCTAAACTAAGTACATATCTAATGTGCACCTGATATTTCTTTTTTGCAAGAAAAATGGGCAAGGGTCTGACATGCGTTACACAATGGCTGCCGGTTTCAAGTTAGCTTCGCCGCACAGTTTTTAGTTTTTGAAGTCCACTTCGACGCGATACATCTGTGCAATGCTATAAAGCACATGAACGCTGCAAAGGCGGTTTTGGTTTCGTGTCTGAGTGCACCGCACAGGCAATTTTCGGCCCAATTTTTCCGAAAAAGAAAGGCACGCATTAGAATCGGCTAAATGTCCTAATCAGATATTGTGGGCTGCGGCAATTACTTGAAAATGTTTCTAGCGCAGGTCAAAAACCGGTGTTTTCGACTGGAGATGGCCCATGTTTAACATATTCACTGTCCTCAAGCTCCGCCATGACAGACGCTGCCACTGAAGGGCTCGCTATTCGGGTCGCCACAGGGGTCAGGTGCGAGCATCCCAGCTGGTCAAGTTTGAATTATCTGGGAAGGGCTAATTTCAGGATCAAAATAATGAAAGTATGGGCCCATAGAATTGCATGGGCACCGGCCAAGACCTTCGGTCTAGATCAAATTAACAAAAAAATCTAAAAGCCAGAGTCGAATTTGCGGAAGTCTGCTATATAAGAAATTCCACACAACAATGCCGGAGTTTGGTTCTCCCTTCTCTTTTTCATTTTATTATCACACTAAAAAAAAAAACTGCAGAGGAAAACCAATGAATAAAGAACATTACATTCGGCAGGGGAAGAAGTCCATTGTGTGGTGTGGGGCGTGTGACAAAGCAGTCCCTGGGATGGGCACAGGAAGGGGAGTGATGCAACTGTGTGTGTGTGTCTCTCTCGTGTATGTGTGTGTGCAACAAACAGGAACTTTCATCAACTCTACACAAAACAATTTAAAACAAAAGGAGGGCTTGCGGCAGTCTTGGTCGCAACGTGTGCTTCTGTCACGACTGTACGAAGCGGGCACTATCTTAACGACCCAGCAGTTGTGGACAGGCTCTTCTGTTCACCCTCTTTACACATCCAAATAATGAGACTGACAAGGGGGGGAAAAGAAAGGAACAGCGACCACGGAGACGCCATTACTTCTTTATGTACATCCGGCAGCTCCAATGCACTCATCCGTCTTCCTTCGGAGGAGTGAACCAGCCTGAAAGCACAGACAGAAAGAACAGGGACCTTTGGCAAGAGTAGGATGTCATTTTGTAGTAGACAAATCGAACACAACAGGACAGTAACAACCACTGTTAACAAATCTGTCTGTGCAAGCAACGCGAGGGTGATCCCAGAAGAGATCAAACATGCATCTCCACTTTATATTTTTTTTGTCCGTTTTTTTTATGTCAGGTAGGAATATTCAAACTACACGGAACCCAAAATTTTATTCCAGAAAAGTGTTCCCAGCAAGCCAAAAAATATTTGAAGGTGGTGGAACAAGCATCCTCCTACTGCTTAACACAATATTTTCCAATTTCACAGCAGAGTTAAATACAAACTAAAAACATTGTGTCGAAAAACATTTCTGCCATTTTAATATGCTTCACAGTAAATTGGTTTCATACAATTTTTTACTGTCCACAGATGAAAGAAAGTCCAAACATGGCCTAAATCGAAAAAATTTTGTAACTTTCATGTGTCTTGGGGCATTTTCCATTTCACACAGATACTTGAAAAAAGTGCCAAACATAGAATGTCCTCTTTGCAACATTTATGCAAAATATTGTCTTCCTACACGAAACACAAGGGAAGAAAAAAATAGTTAAATAAACAGGTTTTTATGTTACAGTAAAACCTCACTGAACCACACCCTCTTGAACAGTAGTTTCGTTTTAAAAGCAGTAAATTCAAATCTCCGACTAGACAACCATCGAACATAATGCATTTTGTATCAGCATAACCCGTACCAACTTACTGCATACGTTTCGGTTAACACACAGTGGATCCACTCTTCGTCGCGCAATCGCCGCGGTACGTCGTCCTATAGAGTTACTATACTGACTATGTGTCGTCCCCATCGGGCGGCCCAGCAGAACAAGCCTCAGAGATCAGAACGGCCTCGAAGCATCCTGTTCTCTATGTGCACTGTGCATTTGCGCATGTTTGCACGTGGCTTACTATCATTCCAGCGCCGTGCCAGAGAGCGTTGTGGCGTCGTGCAAGCTACGACTCACGTCTTGCCAAAGCAAAAAAACATAGGGTGCTGAGCACAGAAGAAAAATTGGACATCATTTGTGCTATCGAACGTGGCACGAAGTCGGCGCTGGCACGCGATGTGACACTAAGCTCAGCGTTACTGCTGCTGCGACTGCAAAAATATGTCTGCTACGAGGTTCGAGTGTTTGCCATCGTTGCCTCTGTTGCTGCCTTGTCGCCTAACGACAGTGATGAGGATGACACAGAAAGCGACAGCACGGGCGATTCAGGCCCGACAGTGGCAGAAACTGTACATTACGTCAGCTTCATGAATGCAATAGTCGCGACGAGAACAGCACCCCCCGACTTTGGTAGTGCTACCACGCCCGTGCATGAATAATATGCAATGCCAATGAGGAACTTGCCATGCGAGTGTTTGCCGAGAAGAGGAGTCTGGCTGAAAAGCTGGCTTGCAGCTTCAGCAAGTTTGAGGCCATTGTCACTGCTAGGCCGCCACGGCATCAAACAAAAATAACACTTGTCGCGCGAAGTGAATAAATATTGCCATGTGTTTGTCCTTTCATTGCACTCTCTCCAAGTTCCGTTTTTGACAGGTAAGTGGGCGATCTCATGCTATTTCGGTTAAGCAGTACTACCGTTTAATACTACTTTTTCCAAGCTCCAGCCAACTACGGTTTAATAACAATTTACTGTATTGTTAGATTTTATTTGTGTCTAGCTGTGCGGGAGTGGCAGGCTGCCGCCCTCTAAAAGTGCTAATGCGTACCGAGTTTGCAGCCTAAAACCTCTGTGGGCATTGCACTTATGCCTCCATTATTCGCTTGTCAACTGCATGCAAGACACCACGAGTGCATGTTGTGGCTGACTGCAAAAACCCGCCTGGTGTACACAGTAAATCACCTGTAAGCGGCATCAAGGCAGGCTAATCCGTAAGCAATGATGCGCTTCCATAATCATCAGGCGCACCATTATGGAGGTGCTACTTTACTGCCTGCTCCCCATCTCCACCGTGCAATGGATACTGGAACTTTCTTCGGCACCACCACGTGCAACTCACACTGCCTTTCTAAAAACTTATCCGAGCCATTTTCCGAGTCATTCATTTCGTTTCCCGTTACCACATTTTCCGCGTCGCTCCAAAGGTAACATCATCTTGTCTTACCTCAACCTTCAGCTCTCCATTTCAGCTGTCCGAAAAAGTGCAGTGCGGCATGACTGAGCCAAAGGCTGCCGAAGTTTCCCAATTTATAATCTTCTGTCAGCACCTTGCTGTTGCGCTTTCTCATACTGCAGAGGTCACTGGTGGCGCAAGATGGACACTGTCCTTCGATAATGAGCATGACCCACACGTCTTCACAGTCTAAAACCTTTACCACATCTAAAACCTTTAGATGGCTTTGTTCACGAAACATGAAACTGTGAGGCATTCTGGATGCTCAGCAGCGCAGAGGAAGCGACAGAAAGAGTGCAGTGCTGTTCAGTATAACATTTTGACTTGGTCTAGCTGTTCACTACGCGCAATGCACGTGGCTCATAGTTCAGTCCGAGTATTCTGTGCTGATTATTTGTGCGTTCACAAGAAGATTGCCAAGAAAAAAATTGGCTGAAGGCTTAGCTTGGTTAAGCCTGGAAGATTGCGAAAGCAATACCCTTGGCTGCACCTTGGTTCGGCTGATGGTGTGGACATGGTTGCCCTTTGTTAAACTTATGGCTATACATCATCCGACATAGCGCAAGGCAGCGCGCCGACCACTGCGAGGAACCGAGCTGTAGCCCCATTTATCCTCCTAGCGCGACGTCACACCAGCGAGCGCCCTCTCTCGGTAGCGCCGCAGCAGCGGCGCGCAAGGCTTCGCCTCCACCATTGATGCCGCGAGCTGGGGCCCCGTCTCTCAGTCTGGCATGACGTCACACAGTCACGTGACGCGCAGCTGTGTAAGGAGGCGCCACGACCACCGATGGGCCGAAAGTGCGAGCAGTATTGCTTTCGCAATAAAAAAAATTCATTGTGTAAGTGATTTGGATGTTTCCTCGCGGAAGCTACTGCCAGAGGCTGAGGATATTCGTGACATCGACAAGGTCTGCCAGCCCTGCTTTACGTGCCTCAAGGAAATCCTGTCTTCATATATGTGACACATGCGATGAAACAGGCAAGGCATTCCTTCAGGAAGAAGCGATTGACGACTTTAACAGGTGCATCCATCCTCCTTCTGATGTTTCATCATTGAAGCCACCATCTCCCATTCACAAACGCAGCAGACGGCCTTGCGGAAAGAAAAAAACGGGCCGAGACTGAAAGCGCCATAGTGACGAAGATACGTTCAACTTTAAGCGCTGTATACGGAAGCATCAGTACAGCTGAACAGTCTGTGACAATGTCGTGCATGCGCTGGCTGGTTAAAAGCAAGTGTACGAGGCTTCAAGGTCTTATCGAGAGCTTCTCCATCTCTTAACCATCGTGCCAACAAAAGTTGAAAACAGATTTATTCAAGAGGCAACCCCAGCTGTCGTAACGTACATGCTCAGAAAGGCCCAAAATTGGCACGAGGAGCATGGGATGCGGTCAGATTTTTATCCGTACAAGAGGTCAAGATTAAGCCCATTGGATGTACAAGCTGCACTCGACTAGGTCACCAAGGACGAACTTGGGTGCTCTCGGCAGAGCCCGAACAAGAAAGACATTGTGTCAGTCATGGCGAGAGAGTACACCTCAAAGCAGTTTATGGCACATCTTATCCGCGAGAGGAGGAGGAGAGGAAAGAAAGAGAGCAGGCAGGATGTTTACCAGAAATGCATCTGGTTGACTACCCTACTCGAGGGCCAGGAAAGAGGGAATATAAAGAGTACGTCTCAAAGCAGTTAATGGCCCATTTTATCCGCGAGAGGAGGAGGAGGAGGAGGAAAGAAAGAGAGCAGGCAGAGATGTTAACCAGAAATGCATCTGGTTGACTACCCTACTCGAGGGCCAGGAAAGAGGGAATATAAAGAGTACGTCTCAAAGCAGTTAATGGCACATTTTATCCGCGAGAGGAGGAGGAGGAAAGAAAGAGAGCAGGCAGGGATGTTAACCAGGAATGCATCTGGTTGACTACCCTACTCGAGGGCCAGGAAAGAGGGAATATAAAGAGTACGTCTCAAAGCAGTTAATGGCACATTTTATCCACGAGAGGAGAAGGAGGAGGAAAAAAAGAGAGCAGGCAGGGATGTTAACCAGAAATGCATCTGGTTGACTACCCTACTCTGGGGGCCAGGAAAGAGGTAACATAAAGATAGAGAGAAGGGGGGTACCAAGGACACAGTGAGCTCACACACGCACGCAGAGGACCTGAGCGAGTCAAAGGCGTTCACATAGGCCAGTCTATCACGAGACATTCCACATGTTCAAAGCAGCTCACCCGAAAGTACCATCACCCTGTCAAAGTTTTACAGCCTGCGTCCAAAATGGGTGCTGCTAGCCCCACAAGGAGTTTGCATTTGCGTTTATTGCGCTAATGCCAACCTTTGTGTCTCCACGCTTCGGAACGTAAGCGGCATGGAAATCTCGTTGGAAGGCATGAAAGCATTGTGCCTTTGCTGCTCCCCAACCACGCATTATAAGTTAGGTGAATGTGGGTGCTGCCCATGGAGTGAAAGCCTCACTTTGGCCACTCTGGGAATGGTCGACGAGGACGAGGTCACATTTGCTGTTTGGGAAAGGAGTGACTTGATCAAGAAGACGTCACCTCCAACCCTTTTTGTGAAAGAGCTAAGCAAATGGGTGACAAATGGGTTCCTCACAAATACATACGCTGCACTCAAGCCACGGCTATTCATGAGGCAAAGAAGTGCGAGCAGCGTGGAAGCATTGTTCTACATTTTCATCTTGCAGAAAACTGGACTGTCCTCTCAAATGAAACACAATCGTACCATCGGCACAAGAAACAAATCTCCACTTTCACCTGAGTCGCCACGACAAGGAAAGCAGCACACAGCTTTTGCTGTCATAGGCGACGACAAGCATCACGACGCAGCACACGCCTGCCATGCTCTGCATTCAGTCAGCACATCAAGAATGTGGCCCTGCTTCATGCGCCTGCTGCAGCCATCGAGGAGCATCGTCAGAAGTCAGTGAAGTGGAAGTCAGTGCCGTGTGTGCCGCAAATTCAGTCATGGCATGTGTGGATGTGTGCCCGCGATCAGTCAAGCGGACATGCGCTGTTCGTTGCGAGAACTGCCGCCAGCCAGCTAACAGTGATTTAACACTTAGATACTAACTGCAAAGGACGCGCAATAAATTTGTTCGAGCACCACAAATAGTGTCGAGTTTGTTCTCTCTTGTGTCCCAGAAAACAAAGCAGGAAACATTCTCTGTTCTTGCCACAATAAGAAACTCAGGTAAACCTTCCTTCATTTGTGGCAACCATTGCCTTTTCTTTCTTTTTTTTTTACAAGATTAAATGTTAACAAACCGGAACGAGTCATCATGGCACTCAAGCCAGCACGCTCAACATGGGCCACTTTGGCCTGTTATATTTTGTGACTAAAGCAAATTAGGAAACATATCGCACACACATTTAGCCTGACATAGGCGGATTTTCATCCAAGATTTTTTTAAAATTGAAACCGGAGTTTCTTTCTTATATTATTTTTTTTAAATCAGTCTTTTTAAAAAAGCTTGTTTATTTACCTACATTTTTCTTTTGTTTTTCATGTAGGCAGATAATGTTTTGCATAAATGTTGCAAAGAGAACATTCTATGTTTGACACTTTTTCAAGTTTCTGTGTGAAATAGAAAATGCACCAAGAGACATCAAAGTTGCAAAATTTTTCTGATGTCGGCCATGACTGGAATTTGTTTAGATTTCTGTCGTTTGTGAACAGCATTAAGAAAACGCATGGAACTAATTAACTATGAAGTATTAAAATATGCAGAAAGTTTGTTCAACAAAATTTTTTTAGTTTGCATTTGTTTCAGCTGTGAAATCGGAAAATATGGTGATAAGCAACAGGACGACCCTCGCGCCACCACCTTGAAGTGTTTTTTTTTTTTTGGCTAATTGGCAACACATTTCAGGAATAAAATTTTCGGTTCCGTGCAGTTTGAATATTCCACATGACATACAAAAGCCTGACAAAACCAAAATATCAAGCGGACATATACATGCATGTTTAACCTCTTGCGGAATCACGCGCGAGTGAACTCTTTCACAGGCCAGTATGCTCACGCTAGTACAGCAAATAATTCGTTTGCCTCTCACTTTAAAGTGTCTCAGAAACTTGAGATTATGCAACCTCCAGCACCAAAGCACAGGAGGACAGCGCACATGAAGCCAAAGCCTGGTCTTTGCATATTACCTTCAATATAGGGCACGTGAAATCAGCCGGGAGAGAATCGCATGTTTGACCATCTGATCACATTTGACTATGTGTGTCCACCAACTTCCATTTATTGCCTCGGTGCTTCGTTTGTGATGGCAGTGAAATTTAGTTATACAGTATTGAAGTGGCATATAAGCACACTTCATTATATTGGGGTTCGAAATACGTGGTGTTCTAAGAACAGGTTGAGAATTTCGCTATTTGAAGTTTGTTATGTCAAGGTTTAGCTGTATAAGCGTACGAACTGCAGTGGGATTCGCAAGCCATCTGCTGTGGATACAACAGCAAGCTAGGCCTTCTAGGCCTACTAGGCCCCCAGTGATCGTCGACCAATTGGCAGCTGTCAGCAAAGGCGACGCTGCAGACAGAGTACCGTGGTGCAAAGTTTGGTGCAACATGCTTTTATTGACGTTGGTGGTATAAAAAGAAAGCATTATGCCAAGTATTCGAAGCGTGCATGCAGGCTTGCCGTTTGTAGGGGAAGCTTGCACGCTTGTTGTTCATCTGTTCCAAATGTGATCCGAGTTACTGTATACAGCAAGTTGGACTCCCGACACGCTGTATGATTGTGAGCAAATGTGCACCATGCGTCTCCTGGCAGCTGACTGTTGTAATTATTAACTTACTTTAACAAAGAAGCTGTTCGCCTCTAGTTGGACAGGATTTCTCGCAGCGACGTCCTCACACACACACACCAAAAAAAACCTTCGGCAACAGAAGTGAAAAGTGAACATATTCTTTGGTATCACACATACAACATACAGTACAGCATTCATTTCTATAAAGAACAAGCACGAAACAAGCATCCAAACCACATCATTGATGATACGTTTATAGGTACGCATGCGTTTCCGCATACGTTTCCGCTAAAGATTACTGTTGTGCAAAGCTGCCACAAATATGGCACCTTGCAATGTGGGGAGTGACATCACTAAGCTTTCATATATTAAAGAATCATCATAGTAGCTGATTTCATTGTTGTTGCAGCACCGCTATGGGTAGGCAACGCAGAGCTAGGACTACCGAGGAGCAGCGTGAATACAAGGAGCAGCAAAGAGAAAAGAAACTGTAATACAACCAGCTGCGGCATGCTGCTGCCAGTCATGTTGCCATGGAATTCTAGTACAGGGGACGTCCGCACATCCATATTCTCATGTGGCTGAATAATGCGCCGGAGGAAATGAACAATAAAGCATTGCATAGCCCCCTCAAAAGTTGTAGTGGTGGTTTTCAAACAGCTTCACTGGACATCCACTTTCACAGGGCCAAGATGGCAAGTCAATTTTTTCATCTGGGGCTCATCGTAATTTAGAAGGCGTGCTCATATATTCAAGTATGAATATCAACTGTTATGGCAAAACTGCTCCAAAACAAAACAAAATGAATAGGTCAGCACAAGAAAAAAAAAGGAGAGAAATAAATGGGCTCCTGCCATAGCTACAACTGATCGATGCCCTTTCAAAGATTGCAGCACACCTGGCAGCTTAGCGCTGTCTTATGCTAAGGCTGGAGTTTCAAGACCCGAAAAAGACTGGTGTCACGCAGATTGCACCTTCGAACATAAAGTAATGTAACATAGAGTAAAGCAAATATTATCGCTGACAAGAACAGAGAAGTTCTCAGCCATGAAAACCAATTTTAGACAACTGTAGGCAGAGGGATCATTTCTAGCAGATGGCGCATGCCTGACATTGGGCAGCTGTGTTCCAAGGAGGTATGTGCAACAGCCCTAATTTGACAAGTGACTTCTTGCACAGCTGGACAAAAGAGCTAGTTAATTAAATATGAGGCAAATCTTGGGTCACTTGAAGGTACAAAAGCAAAATTTCACCTGGAATGTTTCTCTGCAGGTTCTAGTAACATTCAACACATGCTACACCTAAACATCTGCGTTAGCTGCAGACAATGTTGGGACTTCACTATAACTTAAAGATGGTGCAAAAACTGCTTCCCAAAGTCACGAAAGCTAAGTTCAACATGAACAAACTTCTGGAGATTAAACTGAAATTGAAGTAACACTGCCTCTCTGAATATGGTGCACAACAAATATATTGCCATGTTTTCTTTCTTTTTTATATTCATTTGATCAATATGCAGTGTCCATCATACAAGTGACAACAAACATGACCAAGAAACTGGAAAAGTTGGTAAGCAGAGAAATACTGTGCAAAGAACACCTGAAAAGTCAGTATGTCTCACGCACAGAAATCAGTCATACCATTTTTCTCGTGGATCTGAACCAGTGACTTAAAGGATGCCTGGGCCCGTGACAGGCTGTACTGTGCCTGCAAAGAAAAGGCAACATTGTAGATCAGACCACAACCATCTTAGCAGCACATTGGTTTAGGCTGAAGCAAGTGAAATATTTCATGGCAAGGTATAAAACATGAAGAACCTAGCCCAGAGTACATATTTTAAGCAATTGGAAGTCTGTCACATGTACACCACATAACAGTCTAAAAAAAGTTCAGTAAAACACATGGCAAAACATAAGGGGAAAAAAAAAAAAAACTAGAACATAATGCGTTTCCAAGTATACAAACTACATAAATGCTATTGATACTGCACTTCCACAATCCGCAAAGCTTTGCTGCTTCACAGCTGCTAAATTTTGCAATGCTAGAATTTTAAAACACTGAAAGGCACCACCATCTAATGTTGACAACTACAACCAGAAGCAAGCTGACAAACAACTTGTCAGTGGTTCACATTGCAAAGCACTTTTCCTTATGATTATATAAGGATTAAAACCCATGGAAGGTTCCAAGTGTGCTTTTTTTTCACTGATAAGCCTAAATGAAAGTATCATGAAAGGAACTGTGCCTTATTTTACATTATACAATGTGAAGAAATTGCTGGAATTTTTGGCTAATGCATTGTTGTCAAACTGTAGTGGTACTTTCGGAAACAAAACCAGATTCAATTATAAGTTAATCTGGATTACTTGTAAACATGGATACTGCATCCACTTGATATCCTTTTTCAACCCTTTTGGCCACAAGTGCAGTCTGTTTAATTTCGTTTGGCACTTTTTCACCATTTTAAAGTTAGCATAGGTAGCAATGACTATATTGCCTTAAGAAACAGACTTTTGCAGCTGCACCATGTCAATGTGGACGATGTGGCCTGTGTATAATTCCATAAATATATGCTTGGGTGGTAGTTTAAATCCCGATAAGAATACCAAGTTATAGAAATGTTTAAATTTCCCAGTTTATGCCAACTGTGGACCTTTTACTGCACACCACCAAGTTGAACACATTTTTCACGGTGAAATGCTTCACTGACGACGAAGAAACAGCCATGACTGCATAACAATGGCCGTATTACAGCACAATGACAATAAATAATGCATGACTACACATAAATGACTACGACAGAATAAAGACAACAGAATGGCAATCATGAATGACAACCACAATGAATGTATGACAATGATGCGATGATGACAGCATGATGACAACGATGTGAGGGCGTTAGAATGATGACAATGGAATGGCGATCGTACGATTATCATGGTATGTCAGTATGACGCTGGTATACTATCACAAAACAACAATAGACAAACCGCAATGGCATGCCCATGACTGTACGACGACAGCATGATGACAATAGGATGACTAAGCTGAAACAACCATGATGGCATCACAATGATGGCATGACAACAATGGGACGACAACACTGGAATGACCACAACAGTGACAATAATGGAATGACGATGATAGAATGACAATGAGCCAGCACACTTGTAGGGTTACAAAAGATGGGAGTGCTGCCTTGTATATGAACTATTCGGCAAGAGTGCAGCAGCTGTGGCGTGAAAATCGAAGGAAGAGGAAAAGAATGCTTCACTTTAAAAACAAAGCAATGATAAGGCAAACATATTCTGCAATACAGTTAACCATGAAACAATTTACATTTGGTCAGTTCGCTCACTCGTCAACAGAGACGGAAACCACAGAGCGACTTGTCTGAACTGTTAAGGTTCTCACCCAACAATTACCACTTGTTGCTTTTCCCTTTTCTTGCGTCTGGTTGCCCCGCGAATAGGGTCTGCCTGTTGACGCCCTGTCACGTCGCTTGAGTATCAGCTGCATGTGGGTGCCACTTAAAAAATAGGTGCTCTTTCGCTGTCAAGTGTTGAAAAGTTTTGAAATCAGGAGGGCCATTGCAAGTTTGCACGATCGGCCTCACCTCCATTCACATTTACCAGCTGTTTGCTATTGAACGATCGGCACATTACACAGACATTTTCAGGTTCCTTTTGTAAATCTACAGCGAACTCTTCTGACGGATTTCTTGAAACTATGAGAAGAAACTGATGCCCATCTACAAATAGTGCCCCGAACGAGAGGCCCAGCGTGTTGAAAGATAGTGGCTGTGAACAACGCTGGGGTCATCTTGTGAACCTTATTTCGATGATAAGACAGTTTGACAGATTTTCCGGCGTTGTGCGGCCACTTATAAGAGATCTGCACAGATTTTGCACATAACCATAACTTTATTCTCTGACACCGGACGAAGCAGCACAGAGTAAGTGGACTGGCCTAGGTGGTGTGGCAGTGACAAAAATTCAACACACGACAATGTGAGAAATGAGCCACAATCTGTTGTGTAAAGCTTGCCACCAATATGTTCGTACAAGTGGCTCATTGGCGATTGGTCCAAAAATATAGGACATGGTTTACACTGATGGTCGTCAGTCTAACCCACAAGTAAGCGGCGTTTGCGTTAGCATAATTTGTTCCAACTTATCAACCCAGCCTAAGCAATGTTTGTGCCCGTGGGAAACCAGCTGACAACCACACAAAGTGCATGTGCCGTGCGAGAGTGTGTGTGCATATCGCTTCTCTGATATAATGGGCCTGCCTGTTGGCAACTAATTGTCCTGATCTTCGCACATGCTTTTCAACTCTCCATGTGTGCTGCTTTTGCAGCTGTTTCGTTTCCTCTGTCCACCACATATATGGGAATCCTCCTCTTTCACAGCATGACGGCACATGTGTCCTGCCCTAGTCGAGTAGCGGCAAAACGTTTTGGAAGGGACACATGCGCAGTCACATCTCAAGGAAAAACCCCAGGAAAAAAAAAACAAAAAAAAAACACGCACAGACACACGTACACAAACGCACAGTGCTGCAAACACTAATGCCTTGCTGCAACTACACATGTGGCTCTACATCAGTGCGGTGCAAAAAAAGTGCATAGCATAAGACTGCAACTCCACTTTAAAACAGCAAGCAGCCAGAGCTTCATCCGAACTGCACTGCGAACCACGTAGTTGCTGCCTTTTATAGATGGCTAGTGAATTTATAGAAAAACCTCAGCGTTACACTTGGGTGACACTTCAAAAACACCACGTTGCTGACGAAGTCTTTTGCAGCATTGGCTCTCACTTGCTGGTGATGGCAGCGCATGCCTGACTTCATGTACTTATTTAAGCTGTGGTAACACTGGGTCGATACGAGATTGACCGACTATTCAGCACAGTGTGTTGCTGGGACCATTTTATCGAACACCAGGCCGACAACAACACAACAGACGAGCGTGAGTTGTTGTAATGCAACAGGCTTTCTTGATGACAGCACTGACAATATCAGCATGCCAACCATCGCTCAACCGAGCCCTACACGATCGGCCATTGAACAGACACCGTGATAGCCACAATGCCTTCGCTTGTACAGTCAACGAATGAATTTTCGGACGCCCAAATTTTCGGACATGCCTGATATTTCGGACGTCTTCGCGGCACCGCCACAAGCCCCATAGAATCAATGCATAAGGACATCTGAAGTTTCGGACGCTCGAACCCCCCGCCGTCCAATTTTCCGGACTTCTTGACGGACGGAAGGAATTTTCGGCTCCTCGCGCAGCGCCCTTGAGAAGGAAATCCACTTGCAGCCGAAGCATATCACCGCTTTGAAGCAGAACTAGCCGAATCTAGTCGTCACACACCGATTTGGTCTGGCCACGCTGGCTATGTTCATCGCCGCACTTCCGCCTCCGGCGGAGTTTCCGGAGCGGCGCCATTTTGTTTGTTTGTTTGCGCAGGCCACGTTTTGGCTAGCGTGGTGTGTGGTTGTCTGTTGTGTTAAGTGTGCTCTGCGACGCTAGGCCTAGGTGCTTCGATGCTCGTGAGCGAACTCCACTGTTCGCAACTTGAGGATTTCGCTTGCCTTCGATGGCGCCCACTCCGTCTTCATCGTCCTCGCCGATGGCATCGAAGCGCGGAAAGCAGTACCGTCGGACGACGTGATCAACGACCTCCGCTCTGCTGGGGTTTCCATACCCACGGAAATAACTTTTGAACAGTTTGTTGACGCTGACAACGAGATCGACTTCCGCGCAGAACTGACTGACGAGGAAATAGTCCGTCGGGTTGTGGGGGATTCAGAAGACTCTGATGTTGAAAATGAGGAGCCAATGCCTGCGCCACCTACAGGCGCCAAGTTGACGCGAGCACTGTTGACTCTTTCATCGGTGTACAGTGCTGACATGACCCTTGCTCAGATCGAGGCGAATATGATCGCATGCAACCGGAACGCCGTCAAAACAACAATGAACAAGTTCTTCAAGCCACTGCAGCAATAACACCGCCTGCCCGACGATGCACATGTACATAATAAATCGGCAGTCGGCTGCATACAGAGTTTTTGAACGCCTCTTTTTATAGCCACTTCACTGATGCTGTGGCAGGGTTTCGGAAGCCTGTTACTTCGCCCTTTACCTCTAGATCTGAGAAAAAAATAAGAAGGGTGCGTTTTTTTGCATGCATTCATTTTTTCGGACTGCCTGAATTTTTGGACGTTTTTACGTTCCATAGAGGGTCCAAAAAATCGGTCGTTGACTGTATATCTACCATTAATCGCACTCAAAATGAGTCAACCTTTAGCTGCCAACCCCGAGCTGTGCTTGTCACACGAGTTTGTACCAATATCGCCAACGACGAGTCACACTCGTCCTGCCTGATTTTCCACTCCTTCCTCCGCCACAGACACATCACGCACATCACGATCGTCAATTGCTTTGATTGCAATTTTCAACCCTAGATGGCAGTAGTTGTCTATGAAAAACCGCATTTCGTGCCTTTTGCGCGTGTTGTAAGCCTGGCAACAGTCATTTCATAATGGTGCTTTGCAAGAAGAATGCCGGTGGCGGAAATGCTCTAAGAAAAAGAGGTGCTTCTTGGGAGCAGTACAGAAAGCAGCGTTAGTGACGACAGGGAATTTGTGTCCGACGGCGACTCGGACATTGCCTTTACCCTGGATATTGCTTCAGATGACGACGACGGTGATGCACTGAGCAGTGCACGTGTGTGGCAGGGCGTGAAAACCGATAACCCACCACCTGCGCCTCTGCGGTTTCCCTTCTCTTCAGTGCCCAGAATCTTACAGCAGCCCACTGATGAGAATGGCATTCTCGGCTGGTTTCATGTATTTTTTTACTGGGGCATCATTATTGTAATTGTCATAGAGGCGAACCCTTATGCGGTAGCGTACTTAGCTGCTCAGTGTTCTACATGGAAACCGGTAGACCGCATGACCTTACTGTCTTCCTTGCATGGATAATATTGCAGGGTACTGTTGGCAAACCTCACGTTGAGATGTACTGGCCAACAAAGGAAGTTTTGGAGACACCAGTTTTCAGGAACAGTCGGGCTTTGTGCAACCCCATGCTTCAAAATCTACCATGCAAAGAGCGACTATTAATCATGAAAGCTTTTGTTATGACGAAGCAAAGTCTGAAATTTTCAGTGTGTTACCATGTATAGCATCAAATAAATACTTTTGATTTTCAGTACGTTCTGACCCATTACCACGGCATGCATTGAGGGAAAGCCACTCTCAACAGCAGTTTTTCCTTTTTTTTATTTCTGTACTAATTCTAGACAGAAATCAATGATGTAATATATCTTCAGAATCAGAATTGCATGGAAAAAATTATGACTACTTAAAAAAATTGGCAAGTTTGGTACGTTTTTCGGAAATGAAATTGGCGGTTAAAGGGTTAATGTGCCTTCAAAGTTGGAGTGCACAAGCTCCAGCCCTCTCAAGCCAAGCACATGATGTTTGAGCCAATGTTGATCCTGTTAAGCGATTTAGGGCTGGCGCTGTCGAGTTCGTGCACTGCTACCAGAGGACCTGAACTGAAAAATAAGCAGTTAGGACGAAGGAAGCGGCGTCTATAGTTCAGTCCTGGCCTTAGCCATTTCAATTCTTTACTTTGCACAGTGCGTATGCAATAAGCAGCAAGCGGTGATACAGCACTGTGCCGACATATATGTCACTGTTCCTGAATGCTGCGAGTCGCATTCGCTAAATAGGCGGGTGGGTCTGCACATGTTATGATGATACATTTATTAATTATTAATGATTCATTTATTAATTAATACATTTATTAATGCATGTTTATGTCTAACAGGAAACAAGAAACGGAACATTTGGTACAGTGGCATAAACAAATGCCTCGCTCAGTAATTACCAACAATGTATGCGATGGGATCGCGTTTTCGTGAGAGAACGACACAGCCTATAAATGAGCGCTTATGCCAAGCACAGTTCTTTCTAATACTTTATGGCATGCGCAAACTGCAAGTATGATGAAGTTGAAGAAAAGCGAGAATCAGTAATAACAGGCCGTAATATATGTACAGTAAAACCTCGTTAATCCAAACCCACTGAAACAGTAGTTTCGTTTTAAAAGTAGTAAAGCCAAATCCCCAACTCAGCGGCCATTGAACATAATGTGTTTTGTATCCGCATAAACCGTACCAGCTTATTGCGTAGGTTTCGGTTAACACGTAGTGTTTCCCCTTTTCGTCGCGAAAACACAGCAGTGCGTCATCTCCATCGGGCGGCCCAGTAGAACAAGCCTCAGAGATCAGAACAATGGCCTCCAAGCGACCTATGCGTTTCCGCGTGAAGCCACATCAGCATCATTTCAATGCCGTGCCAGAGAGCGAAGAGAGCGTTGTGCAAACAAGGACTCACATCATGCCGAAGCTCAGATAAAAAAGATGCCGGGTGCTCAGCATAGACGAAAAATTAGACATCATTCGTGCTATCGAACGTGACACGAAGAAGTCAGCGCTGACACGCGACAGGGATGTACTGTTGACCACGATGTGTGGCATTTGGAATGTGAAGCAGTTCAATTGCTTCTGTGACCGTGAAGAGATGTCAGCTACGAGGTTCGCGCAATCGTTGCCTTTGTTGTTGCCGAAGTGTCGCCTAGCAACAGTGATGAGGACGACACAGAAAGAGACGGCACGGGCGATTCGGGCCTGGCAGTGGCAGAAGCCGCGCGTTACGTGAGCCTCATGAATGCAATCATCGCAACGAGAACAGCGCCCTGCGACTTCTGCAGCGCTACTGCCCGTATGCACAGAGAACATGCAACGCCAACGAGGAATCTACCATGCGAGTGCTTGATGAGAAGAGGGGGCTGGTTGAAAAGCTTGAGGCCACTGTTGTCGCTGCCAGGCCGCCGCAGCATCAAACGAAAATAACACTTTTCTCACGCAAAATGAATAAATACTGCGTGTCTTTTTCCCCTTTCATCGAACTCTCTCCAAGTTCCGTTTCTGACAGGTAAGTGGGCGATCTCATGCTATTTTGGTTAAGCAGTACTACCGTTTCATCATCATCATCATCATCATCATCATCATCATCATCATCATCATCATCATCATCATCATCATCATCATCATCATCATCATCATCATCATCATCATCATCATCATCCTGGCTATGCCCACTGCAGGGCAAAGGCCTCTCCCATACTTCTCCAACTACTCCTATATGAATACAACTACTGTTGAATACATACTTTTTTTGAGCTCCGGCCAACTACGGTTTAACGAGGTTTCACTGTATCTGGATCACAGTTGCCATTTTTTAAGTGGCTTGGCTGCTCATATTGACTTATCTCATTGTGGAACAACACGGTTCATATCCGCAGATATGTGCGTTTTTCTACGTTTTGACATTATATCAGCGATGTGCCGTTTTCCCAATATTTGAAGCTAACAATGAATGATCTGTAGCTGTAGATGTCGATGTAAACAAATGCACCACTTTGGTAAATTCAATGCAGAATACTGTGCTCTAACACTTCTTGAATATGCAAAATTTCTAAGGAATGTGTAAAAGAAATACAAAAAGTGAGGTGCAAGTGCAGAAATCGGCGACAACTATCTCCAAAGCAGTCGCGTCAGCAGACAGAATGAACTCAGCATGCCTTTATCGGCTGCACTATTAGCACAACAGCACTTAGGCTTGCTCACCTAGTGGCCGGTGAGTGCTACATGGCTTCCAGGCACAACATGCTACCCCAGAGAAGCCATAAATAATTAATCATGATCCACGAAATGCACAACCGACGCATACTCAACAAAATACAGTGAATCCTTCTTAGTATGTACCTGGCAGGAATGCAGCACAAATACACTAACCGCCATGTGCAAATTTCAGTCTCCTCGCATGCAATGCTGCCGTGAATGTTGGCCAACATAAACACTACTGAGCTTTTTTTTTCCATCTTTCAAAGTGCTGAAAAAATTCCAGCGATACTGAAGGAGCATTTCAAAACTGACAGGGAATACAGCGGCAGTCATGGTGTCTGTGCTGATGACTTATGCAGCATTCCAAGATGTGCAAAGGCACGTTTATTTGTATGGTGAACTGCTACTCAGCTAAACCATGCCACACGGTACCTGATGCTGCATGGTGCTGATCGTCCTGTGTGATTTAAGTGCAGTGCATCACCAAGGTCTGCGACTGTGCCGGGACACTTGATGTGGTGCGGTATTCTCAGGCGATCACTTTCGGTGACACTTTCACCTTTGCAAGATTTTGTGCGACTCAGCACCTGACTTTTCTGTGGATATAGACAATAGCATTTCTGGAGCTGTGCCAAGCTTGCTACAGTCGACGACCGATAATTCGGACTCCACGGGGAACTTAAATAAGTCCAAACTATCAAGTGTCCAAAAAAACAAATGTATCGAAAAAAGATTATTTACGTTTTCAGGCCCCTGTGGAAGTAAGTGGTCGATTCATAGCTGCACGCACTTCCGCTTACGTGCAACCAAGTCCACCTGTATTTCTGCCAGTTTTGTGTTCTCTGTACATTGATACAAGGACTGCAAAAGCTTGAGTCAGATCCGCATGTGAAGGCTCCGGAGCACACGGCACATCATCATCATTCGAGTTAGAGTAGCACTTTGATGGTGGGAGAACATGCTCAATTGTTTCGTCATAGTTCAGTTCGGCACACGACGACACCAAGCTGTCGATGTCTGCAAAGTCTTTAAATGTAATGGCGGCAGTAATCGGCACACCGCAGCCTAGCAGGTCATAAATGATGTCTGCATTTGAGCTCATTTGTGGTAGGTGGCAGTTCAGGCTCTTCAGTTGTGGAGCCGAGCTCAATCGGACTGTGAGGGCACCGTTAATGCCATTTGACCTGGCCTTTCGATACGTTTACGAGAAAGACTTCTCGGAGCCAGCAGAGCACTGCCTGGAACGCGAACTAAACAAACAAGCACAGAATAGCGGAACGCTGTCCAAAAGGCCAGAATGACGAGAGCAGGACATGCACGGGGTTGCCGGAATACGATATGATGATTGCGATATTGATGCGACCTATAATTTAGGCAAAGCTTTCAAGACTGGCATTTGCAGTTAAATCTCTGAGGTGTAGTATTCCAGCCAACGCAAGCCTTCAGAGATTACCATATAAATATCAGAGGCCATACTTGATGTCTTGTATCTCTGATGCCATGCTTCATGTCACATCGAGGTTGTGAGAGGAGATAATGGCAGCAGAGTGGGTGTATGCTAAGGCCACAGACGAAGTCCAAAATATACATCATCCTTACACATTATGTCTATGGGGCTATTGGCGGTGCCGCGATGCTGTCCGAATTACCGAGCATGTCTGGATTATCAGTGTCCGATTTATCAGTCGGCGACTGTATTTACACACAGCAAAAAGGGAACTATCTCCGAAAGCGACCATATGCGTACGTGTTTGCTTCGTGGGAGCGTCAGTGCAGTTAGCTTTCTTCATGCCCGTGCCACTCCTGGCTGTGCACAAGTGTCGCCCCAGCAACACGTATTTTGTCGAACCAATGCATAGACGGCAGGCTGCTTTCATTTCTGCAAACGACCGGCATCACCCACTAGCTCGATTTTATTCCGGTTTCCCGTTGCCCTCTTAAAACATCACACAATACGAAAACAACAAAATGCGATTCGGGCTACCAGAGCACCACCAGTTCAACGCACATCAGTGTGTCGTGCCACAATGATCGATGCGATGCTTCGCATTACATAGATGTCAACGAAAGTTAAGTCCCCGATTTTTTTCCGCTACTTCAGATCGTACATTTTCGCAGTTTGTAAGTTTTTTCTTTCTCGCAGATTTTCCAAAACGTATGAATGAGGTTCTACTGTACACTGCAGTTTATACAACAAATGCATAAGTGTGCAATGCAGCATTTTTATAATGCTGCCATTAAGGCAGTCAAAATCACATATCTGTAACTATACATATTGGTATCCTGGCGATTTTTGTAAACCTTTGCTATAGAATGTCTTAGGCTAAGCCCACCACTCTGCAGAGCCAGTTAAAGAGTGGCAGAGACTGCAATGAAAGGGAACATGCTAGAGTGGAGTAGAATGAAGCTAACTGGAAGCAGCCCTTCCTTAGGTTCCAAGTTGCACAACAGCATGTTAGCTCACCTTGTTGCCACTGAACTGGATGCGGGCTTTGCCCTTGACCAGTGTGGCAGCTATCTGAAGGATGATTGCCTCGACTGTATAGGCACTGCTCCAGCCTTGCCGCGTCAGCAGCTCCATACAGATGGCACCACCGCCTAGCACGTATCCACCCGAGATCATGGGGTTGACAACACGGATGAAGGGTGGCTCAAAGGGGTAGTTCTCTTTGAAAAGAATGTTGAGCAAGATGTGGTCCTTGCCCTCCTTCTCCTTCAATAAGGTCAAGTCACTGTGCAGTGGCGAATCAGAGTCCACAATGCGAAGCATCACATTCCACTCATACAGGCTGTCATTCACCAGCTCCACACAGAAGACGCCTCGCCGGTAGCTTTCCGACCGGTACACCTGGGTCCCAAAACAGAGACTTCTTAGCAACCTTTCCATTGCCAGGTTTGTGAAGAGCACTGACATGAAGCACAAAACACATTGTAAACCCGCAAAGAGCGAAATGAGCACATCTATGTGACGATCTTGAAAAGATTTCAAATTTTCTATTTGCTCGGACTGTTTCTTGGCTAGCCATATGTGGAGGCTGATATCCGCAGCTGGAGGAACATGTGCTATAGAACATGAGACCATGAATGTTTATGCCCATACCCCATTAACAACCCCACACTCCCACAAATATTTGGTAGCACAAGGAGAAGTGGGCCAAAACCTGTCGGCAATGCTCACCTCTCGGAGCTCCTTCATGAGCCTGTCGGTGGCCTGCACCGAGCCTGAGACTGAACCGCGCAGGTAGTCCTGCCGTTGGTTCTGCCGCAGCCGCTCTAGCGTTGCATGGTTCTCCATACTCAGGTCATCCTCCTTGCTTTTCTCTGAGGACCTGAACCAGCAGCACATAATGCACACTTAGCCTGGCAAGCTACTGTGCACAGGCATGCAAGCAAAGCTTCGCAACAACTTCAGACACAAGGCTTCAGTAGGAGCCAAACTAGTCTCCAGTCTTTGCTGATGTACTCGGTCACTTCCACAGAACCAATCATTCCATTCAAAGACATAAAAATCGATCCACAAAGCCATCTACATCAAGGTATTGTATTGATCAATCCATTTGGCAGATTCACCTCTTTCAGATTACAGGAGCCCTTATAGAGTGCCATTTCCACCGTGATCAATAAATTCGAAGCATGTGTTACTGTAAGCCTCACAACACCGATGCAGAGACTGTTAGGCAATTACTTTGGAAGCAGCCACTGTTTAAAAGCATTTCTGAATCTATGTGTATGTAACCAGTCATGCCCCTCTTCTATTGCCATTCACATCCATTTATACCAGTGGCAGCATCCAGACTTCAAATACAGATGTCCAAGATATGATCTTAAATGAGCTGAAATTCAATGTGCCAGCTGTATCGGGAATGTGTTTCAAATCTGGAGTTTGTTTTAGACAAAGTGCACAATCTTGGAACACCTTTGGGAGAATGCTAAAGGCGAACAAAATCCATCTAAAGTGATAGAGTAGTCGTACAAGTTCCCAGTGCATCAGTTTTATGGAGCACAGAGCATTCAGATGCAAGAAAGTCACGACGTAAACAACAAACAGGATTCTCAATGCCACTGCAACATAAGATATCAGCACCTATGATGTATTGTGTTTCACAAGTACAGTAGAACCTCGTTGATACATTTTGGAGAAAAACACGAGACAAATGTACTAACCGGGAAAACAAACGATCCGAAGTAACTAAAGAAACTGACAGACTCAACTATGTTGACATCTACGTAAAGTGAAGCATCGCGCAAATTGTTGCGGCACGACACGCCAATGGGCGTCAAACTGGTGGTGCCCCGGCAGCCCGAGACATGTTCTGTTGTTTTCCTATTGCGTGGTGTTTTAAGAAGGGGATGGGAAACCGAAACGACATCGAGCTGGTGAGCGACACCAGATGCCGCCAAAGCGAAACACGATGCCCACATCGCATTACCTGCAGCAGGGAATGGCGCCACATTTGGATTATTGCCTACTAAAGTGTGAAGTACGCTACCAATGACACTATGCACCACGCACTGTAAAACATAGGTGAAGGCGCTTATTGCAGTACGTTTGGTGGTGATAGCTGTGCGTGCCGCGTGTAACAACCCGACCAGAGATTTGCTTGTACCGAAATAAGAAACTGTGCGTGCCGTTGTTTTCACGTGAGACGAGCGGCTACATACTGTTCTTAATCGTGCGCGCCTTGCGTCTTTTGTTCATATGGGACCTAGCGGCCGGAAAACATGTACGATCACAGTCTGCAGCACGGAACGGCGCCATATTTCGATTATCGCCTATTAAATAGGTGCACTACGCTTATGAAGTCACCACACGCTGCGAAACAGATAGGCAAATGTGCTTATCGCAATAGGATTGGCGGTGATAGCTGTTAATGCCGCGTGCGATGACTCCGGAGATTTACTGGTACTGAAATGAGAAACTGAGTGTGCGCCGGCACTTTCACACAAGATGGGTGAACGAGTATTGTGGTGAAGCTGCCGCGGCAGGGAGCTATATAGTGTTCTCGACTACACCCACCTCACGCATTTTCTTGTTTACACGGGATCTAGCGGCCGGAAAACGTATCAAACGATCACAGTTTGGTGACGTACTGCACGCTGGCGCCGAAAAATTGTGTTCTTGGGGGACATATGAACTGGTAAAAAATATGCGCAACTCTTTTGGGTGATTTTTGCGTGTTCTCGATTGTGAACGTTGGCGCTCAGAAAATTGACATAACGGGAACGTATCAACGCAGTTCTACTGTAGTTGGTAAATTTCAGTTTGCCGCTACAATTTACGTGGCATATTAAAATAAAAGTAAACAGAGTTTGGAAATTTTGCAGGGCTTTCCTATAGAGCTCATCAGCACTAACTCATCACACTGCTTTGTCAGCATTTTCCATGAGAGTGTGGCAACATGTGCAGGGCTCTGGCTCAAAGCAGGCAGGTGTGCCCAGTAGAATGTGATTTCCTTCTAAGTGTAACTTTTGGAGGTCACAATTGCTCGAGGTCACACTTGCTTTACTAAGAGACCCAAATTCTTCGCTGTGCAGAATATGAATTAAAGAAGAATTGTGAGGCCACAATTTCCACAGCAACCATGTCATCTGTTGGTGGAAAATGAGAAGTCCTGCAATGCTTCTACAATGGAAACATAGCTATCTAACTGATTCACTGTTTAATATCACCACAAATAGCTTGCACACACCTGCACGCATGTGCACAACAAAGGGAAGCAAATTGTTGAATACGGCCAAGAGGTGCACTGACCCCGTGTCATCGTCTATTTCCATTTGCATGTCGTCATCAACATCCGTCTCATCTTCCTCCTCCGAGTGCTGTTGAGGTGCCTGTAGCAGGTCTGGTAAGTTGCCAACATCCGATTGCTGCGTGCAAAACAGAAGTGTGCCATGGATCACATCCCAAGTAGTGGGTTTGGTTAAGCCGCCTGCAATTCCATAGCCATTCGTTACATGGCTGCGTTTGTAGAGGGAGAAAAAAAAAATTGCTTCACATGCACCCAGGCAGTAGTACAGCCCTAAATTACACTTTTCTACCCAGTGCAAAAAACACACGCTTCTTATGTCCGCACAAATAGACATAAGCCCATGTCATCCGGTGTCAATACTCTTGACCAAAATGAGATAAAATTTTATCTTATGCAACAGTTGCAGGAAAAGTATGTATTAGTGTTCTAGCCTTTTGTATGTATATTTACCAGTGTACCTTGACCCTCCTAGTTAGGCCACGAGGCCTGCAGTATGACGTGAATAATAAATAAAATAAAAACTTCACAGAATGACTGCAAGCACTTGAGGTCACAACACTGGTGTGTTAAGGAGTATTGGCACGGTTATTCAAAAGGGAATGTTTCGAGCTGCCGTTCGCTTCACCATTTTAACTGTTACACGAACTCTGATCACATGAACTACAACATTAAGTGCGCAGGAAGACAGGGTGTACGAAGCCCCCAGTGATCTCTGCTCGCCCTTGCATGGTCGCCTCTTGCCTTGGAAACCACAGCGGATGACCTCCAATATACAGCATGTGGGTTGCCATGTGCCTATGTGCTCAGCTACGCGGGCATCCGTGTGCAACTATGGCTGGGCTTGATCAAATGAGCTCCAACACAGGGCACACAGGAAGACTGTGCGCATGAAGTCACCTGCCTTCTTGATGTGTGGGCAACTCATTTCGTCCCACTTACACTTTACTCAGGACAGAATGGTGATTACAACAGCAAAAATGAAGCTCAAGTGTTTGTATAATTGCCCTCATAATAAAGCGTGCCCAGCTTTTGTAACAGGCACACAAATCTATAGTGTTTCCTACAAAAATTACTATATAGGGAACTCTGGTGCTGCAATCATTTACCTACCATGGAAATGATGGGTAGCATGGTACATGGATTTGGGTTGTCTTCAAACTAGTGGCTTCAGACGTTCTTAGGGCAGTATCGTGTTTAATTTCTTTAAATATCCAAAAGTGCTATTTCTCTTAACCTATAAAGCAACAAATTTCCGCACACATGTATAATCATTGCGAACTGTTGCATTTATAACAATATTTGTTATAAAGTAGCAATATCACAACACCGTTTGAACCCAGATGGGCAAAGTTTTGGCAAATCCAACATACCGTTGTAGAGCTGCTGCTAGTAATTTTTGTGGGAAACTATGCTCACATCTAAATATGCAAGCAGGACTACTTGTAGAAGCACACTGGTTGCCTCACCTGGAAGTAATCTATTGTCTCCAACTCGGCTGGTTCAGGCAAGCTGTGGACTTTGCACAGTTCAGTGACTAAGATCTTCACCTGTTGAAGAAGCTGTAATCAAACAGGAGAAGAAAAAAAACAGCAATTAAGACCAAGCCTTTAGGAAGAAACTCCATTTCTTTCAGAAGAAAATGCTTTAAGAAGATATATAAGTGATGGACCATCCACTTGACCATTTAGCATAGCAACAAGCACTTCTGGTATATCTATATGCAAATATTGCCTCAGTTTTAACTGAAATAACCAATATAGCGGAGCTGGTTTTATGACCATCACTGAGGCATTTAGTATAAAAATTACAAACCAGTTTCATAAATTTTCATGGAATTGCATTTTCAGTGAGTATATTGCCATATTAAACCCACTCCTACAGTTTTTACTTGCAAGATGCATTGCGGATTTGGTGCGTTTCAAGTGAGCAAGAAAAAAAAGTTTAAAAATTTGTATATGACATCTTTACCAACTATGCTACCAATATGGAACCAGACATTATCCAACGCTTCTCCATTCGACATCCTCATTGAGTGAGCTGTGCGCAATGCTGGTACGAGAAATACCGTGGTGCTGAACAAATGCCACAGACAACACCGCACAACAGCATCTACAGAACAAAAATGCAACAAAATAGTAAAACAGCGAATGGAAGCTCAAGGATCTCAACTATAAACATGGCGATGGCTGCTCAGTTGATTTCCAGGACGATGACAATGATGATGATATAGCAAGCTTTAGGTTCTGGTTTTAGTTTTACTAGCTAAGCACCATCCACGGCCATCAACGAAACAAAGTTTTCATTCTTATGACTTCAGCACAGGCTCGGCGCAGTTTTCAGCTAAAATGCTGTTTTGGAGCAGGATGGCTCAATTACCAACAAAATGCTATCAATTTGCACAATTACTTAACAACTAACAATTCCCTCACCCACCAAACTAGCAAATAACTAAATAACCAGCAATTACAGAATTTAATTTCAAGGTGTGTCAACAGAGTGTGAACAAGGGAAACCTCAGACTACAGGTTTGAGACTACCAGTCTATGACCTGGACTTTCTCTTCTCTTAACCTTTCTGTCCCCCTTTCCCTTCCCCCAGTTCAGCCAACTTGGCTCAATCCTGGTTAACCCCCCTGCCTTTCATTTATCCTTTTTTCTTCTCCCCCTCTCAGACTGTAGCTAATACTTTGACAAAGGGCCTTGTCTATGTTAAGGCAAGCCAACAATCACTTCAGCCTGAGACTTGCTTTGTTCACCCAACTGATCATCCCTTCAACGTCTCTACATGCCTATGTGTCCTGTTTGGATTAATTTCAAGGTGTCACACGGAATGTCTCAGACACCTGATAAGACCGCTGTGAACCTTTTAATGTATAGTTGCAAACAACTCCCTGTGACAATGAGGCAAATGAGAATGTTGGACTGAAAAAGAGTGAGAATGCTGGACTCTTTTTGAGTCCAACATTCTCATTTGCTTAAGTTTAAGCTGGGGAAGAGAAAACAAACATTATATTTAACTCTTTACTTACCATAAAAAAATTGGTCATTTTTTGAAGGTTTTAGTAATGATTTTGTTAATACTATCATGGTTACAATGACATGCTATATATCAATCAAAAGCTAAATAATTGTACTTTTCAAAGATTTCAATTTTAAAACAAATGTTAGGGCGAAGTATGTAATATTTGCCAAAAAAAAATTGTTTACTACACAGATAAGACACTTATATTGATAACATGAAGAATTTTGGTCCTTAATGAACTTTAAAAGAACTTTAGTTCTCAGACAATAAACTAGATGGCACAGCAAGTCCATAGGAACGCCGGTAGTTTTAAATTTTCACATGGCACGTACGGGACATACAGGATTGCCAACACGGAAAGTCAGAATTTCCCTATCAGACGCCTGCAATTTCCCTTGCTTTCCCAAATAATAATTTAATAATAGATATTCGTTTTCTTCCTCCCTCCCATTTGTATGATGAGAAATAACATAACTTTTACGCTTAGTGTAAATTTCGCTAATTTTAGTTCTGCGGGCCAAAACTGGCTAAAACAAATCTGGCAAGGTGAAGTGTTCCCAGGAGATCCAAACTATCCCAAGCAGAGTCAAGTGATTATTTTGCATGCCTTTTGCATTGAGCTGTCAGTTAATTTTTCACAGAAAAAGGTGAGTGCTCCAATGTTGCCAGATGATTGCACAATAAACCACCAATGGCTGAAGGGAATTGCCCAAACGTAGCCAAAGCTGCTGATATTCTATGTTATCTTGGAAAAAAAAAATATAAATCACCTATAACATTCGAGCTATATATGGAGTGCAAAATTTTCTTCAAGCTATAAAGATTCCCCTTATTCCCACATAGACTTGAAAGTTACCTTAATTCAGGAAATTTCCCTTGAGCTGGCAGCCCCGGGAACATATATGACCCATGCTCTATGGGCGTGATAAGGAAAGAGTTCAAACAGCAAAATAAGACCAAATACAACACTCAGTACTAGATTTGATCTATTTTTCTGCTTTTCTGTTCCACGTTAAGCAAATGTGAAACCATCACATGCTGGTTCAATATCCATTCCAAAAAAAAAAGATATCGCCAATTCGCTCCTGTGAAGGTGGTTGGCCAGCGACGTTATAGATAAGCTGCGCCTTGTGTCGGGCAACTTGTCAAACGCCAACCCCATGATGTGCACCCATTACACACATTGTTTTTCAAAGTGATGTATGACACAAACACGTTTCAATTCAGTTTATAAAACCTTTATTTTATTCATTACTTGGAAATGACTGCTATAACTGCTTTGTGGTCACTATGCATGTACGGTAGTTGGTTGTCTCAGATCACTGAAGTAACGAAGACCTAACTCTTCCACGAAGTGGGTGAACTATCGCTTTGCTTCCTGTTTTGAGATGTCTAGGTTAAATTCTCCAACAAGGACCGCCGGCGAGGGTACATCAACACGGAAGTGCGCGCACCTCGTGATCAATCATGTGGTTTGATGGCTTTTTTTAATTTACGCATTTCACACTGAAGCGAAAGCTGTGCTGTATGTGCGCTTCAAGCCTCTGCCTTATGGTGGTATGAGCCAGTGTTCCTGGCCCTGCACTGCTGCCGGGATCAGAACACATGGGTTTTCTGTCAATGTGATGGACACGAAAAAAATCCCATTGTCCTAGCCCTAGACAGCTTCGCTGTAAAATGAGACCAGGGCCAGCGCAACGTAAAACTATTCCAATCTGTTTTTATTCCAAATCCGCCATTAGCCCTCCGGGATAGGTCAGAATGGTTCAAGTCCAGCCCAAATGCCCGAGCCATTCTGACCTATCATGGAGGGCTAATGGCTGATTTGGAATAAAAACAGATTGCACTCTTAAAACAATTGACCCTTTGGGGTGTATATTTATCCCACAACAATGATCATTATCTGCCTTGCTTGCGTTTCCTTTGTTGAAAGCTCGGCGCTCGCTACTTTCCTGTCGAGAATGCTGTGTCACGCTGATAACTCGCAAGCTGCTCGCGACTTGGAAGTACCGGGCTTGCAACATTAACGGAAGGAAATGCGGGCAAGACAGATGGCAATTATCGTTGTGGGACAAGATAAGCTCCACAGTAATAAATATTTTTAAGAGTGGAATAGTTTTACGTTATACCAGCCCAGTGTTCAACGATGCGTTCTACTTGGCGCTGCAGCACATGTCCGGAAGCTGTGTCCCTGTAGCTTGCCCTTCATTGCCACAGAAAGTTGCCCAAGAGCTTAGTATCTTCTATTTGCTGTGGGAATGATCAGACTGACTGCCCAGCTATGCTCTTTAGTTAGGAATGCTCCACAAGCTTACTTGGCAATAGTTTGCATGTGCTTCGGTTCTTGTGGTGCTTGAATATGCCACTGTTATTGCACTTGTAATTGCTTGCTTGTATGTCCTAATAGACAAAATGTAAATTCGGTCTCGTATAAACTTACAATGGATTACCGCATCTGTTGACAACTTCTTGTGGGATTGTCGGTATCGCATTTGTAAATAAACAAGGCACTAGATACCTTTTTTATTGCAAGCAAATGACAGTCGGTTGTGTGACCAAATGCAATATATCAGCAATTGCATGCTAGTGTCTGTTCCTTAATATGCATGTTCCTAATTTCCACAAATATTTGCCCAATGCACCTTGAGGAGTGTTCATAAACAAAGGGCAGTAATACTAAGCAGCCTGCATTACAATGCATGTTCATCATAGTAGCAAACTATTACATGGTCATTACGCGACCCACATTTATTATTATGGGGTTGTGCCCGACGCCTTATTCTGCAGAGTTTCAAGCGAGTGCCTCTATTTCAGTATTACCAAATTAAATTGGGACTTAAAGAATGATTAATTCCCACACCAAAATCTAAGGCCATCAAATTGTCTGAATATACAGGTCTCTGCTGCTAGCTGAGCAATGCTTCCTTTTTAGCAATATTCTGAACATACTGACTGCACTTGGATATGGAGAAATTAAAAAAGTAAAAAAATAAACCATTGTACAATAGCAACATACGTAACGTGGCAATATGGAACCACATCGTCAAAATGCCATGTGCTCCATTAACATATCTTGCAATCTTGTGTCATTGCACTAACACAAAACTAGGGCTATGTCATATCTTGGACTGTTAGCAGAGTAATGAAAGTTGCCTCTAAGTATGCCTCGTCATTTGGCTACATGCAATATAAAATTCTGCAGAGCAAAGTGTGTAGGAAACATTTCACAAACCATTCAGGAATTGTGGTAAAGGACAGAGCATATTATGTACCGTTGAATCTTAATAGTGTACATGAGGTTCCTAAGTATTATCACTAACAATATTTATACATTTTTGTGCACCAGCTCTGACAAATGACCGAGTAATCGGAGGAAATTATGTGATTCACCTTTTACAATGACAACTAGTTAACTATTTCATTAGACTGAATGGAGGATTGTGCTGTATTATCTATCACTTTATTTGCTTATGTCACATATGTCATTGTTCATGCTACTGTTTGTGTGTAGACAACTTGTAAAAAATAGCTGAATGAAAGAAAAGAAAGAAAACAGAAAATTAAGGAAAATGAAAAAAATGAAGCCTTCAATTTGCATACTGCCATCAGGATTATGTAGTGGTCCACGTCAAAGCATGGATGCTTTCATGGACTTTAGTTTCTATTTTACCAGCACATAAAGAAGTTTAATTTTTATCTTGTTTCTATTTCTTAGTCTATTTAAAAGCAAAACTAAGTTGTATAATTTAGCTCACTGCACCACCCAATCCCGTTTAAAAGCGTCAATGCTTCGGTGGGTCGACAAACTATTGCATTTGCACGTTTTATGTTAAAAAATTATTATATAAATAAAGAACGAAAAAATATAAGGAAGGATTAAAATTTCACTTGAGGTCGGTGAAAAGATTAACAGAAAATGTAAGTGCCATAACGTGTGACACAATACGTTGCACATGAAATGCAAGGCAAGAAAATAATGCAAAGATATTTTTTTTATATATAGCAACAGATTTTCTTAGTTTTTGTAAGCAAATATTCCACCATTTCTGAATTGTACAGTACATCGGCTTTCACAACTGTTCATCACAATCACTCAAGATAAGCCACAGCTACAAACATTTCAGAACCTATGGCCACACATTCACCCTACTGAGGTGATAATTATGCAACATTCTGAACCTTTCAATTTCTTTTTCATTCATATGCACTATCAAAATAAAAGTCAAATTTTATATAGACCAATACATCCTGGGAGATTGCAAAATTGCGTGCATGTGGTTTCAAAAAATAAATTTTAGGTAGAACCAAAAGTACATTACCAGACATGTCAGCCAAAATTAACTGGTGACAATGAAAAAAAGCCTTGCATCTGCCCAAATACTGTCCAAGCAACACAGGAAACATGCATAGGTTGCTTGAAAAGAAAGCTTCAGAGGTAAAGGGCCCCAAGCCACCCTGAGCTCAAAAATTAGTTACATAGTGGCCAAAGTGTATTAGTCTACTATTGACTTATAGCTGCAAGAATATTTTGAACTAGCACAGTGACAGCAAAGTTACAGGGTTTTAGTTACAGGGCAAAGTTACAGACTTCAGTCAACCAAGGGAACAGGCTCGCTTCAGGAAGGGATACTCTACAATGGATCACATCCATGTAATTAATCAGGTTATCGAGAAATCTGCAGAATAAGCCTCTCTATATGGCTTTCATTGATCACGAAAAGGCATTTTATTCAGTAGAGATACCAGCAGTCATAGAGGCATTACGTAATCAAGGAGTACAGAACGCTTACGTAAATACCCTGGAAAATATCTACAGAGATTCCACAGCCACCTTAATTCTACACAAGAAAAGTAGAAAGAGACCTACAAAGAAAGGGGTCAAACAAGGAGACACAATCTCTCCAATGCTATTCGCCGTGTCCTTGGAAGAAGTATTCAAGCTATTAACCCATTCGCTTCCGCCGCTTCATCGGCGTTCCGCGCGCTGCCATCCGCGACATTTTCTGAGCGCGCGGCGCGACCGATGTCGCTGCAAACAAACCGCGATAACTTGCGCTAGAAAAGTCATGGCGTAAAAAAAATGGTTTTATTTTGCTCTCAAAGCATGCACACATTTTCGGAATTAGAAATTCTTTCGCGTATGATACATCTTAAAACACTCTGGCATGTGAAGTGCGACGTTACATTTTTCACACTCCCAACGGCTTTCATTTCTCTTCCCCTGTGCTTTGCAGACCACACATCTTCGAGACGGATTTTCTTTCACAGCATTGGGGAGTATCTGGCGAGGAAAATGCGCCCATTCAGAAGCTTCTAGCCGCATCGGTGATGAAGCCACAGCTGGTTTCCCTCTGCGTTGATATCCTGGCAAAACAGTCTCTTCGACGATCTGTTCGACAAGGTCCAGCTTCCAATCCGCGTAGGACATTTTTTTCCCGGTTGCTTTTTGGAACAAGATATAGCTGTTGTAAACAGCCAAATCCATAACATAAAAAAAAATTTTTCTGTATCCTTTGGCGTATCTGCGCATTATAGGGAAGGACGCCAGCTGCTGATCATGACGGTCGACGCCTCCCATGCCTTTATTATAGTCAAGCACAACACGAGGTTTCCGGATCGGTTGACCATCTCTTGTTTTTTTGCACGAGTCAGTGAAGTCTGCAGCAGCGTGGACAGTGGAAAGCATTGTCACTGGTTTTTTGTCCTGCCATTTTGAAGCCATGATGCCATGGGAAAACACAGTAGAGCACTCACCCCGTTGCAAGTTCAATTTCTTGAAATCTTTCGGCATGTTTTTTCGGTGCAATCTCGCTGTACCAACAGCATTGGATCCTGAATCTTTGACACGTAGAAACAGGGACGGAGAACTATACCAATTGTCCACAAAAATGGTATGGCCATTTGGTAGGTACTCGCTTGCAAGTTCAATAACAACGGCCTCGCTGCACAACATTCCGGCCGTCGCAGGCGACTTGTCGCTCTTTCCGGTGTATATTGCAAATTTGAGGCAGTATCCACTGGTAGATTCGCAGATCTTATAAAATTTTATGCCGAAGCGTGCTCTCTTCGACGGGTTGAACTGCACAAAGCAGAGTCTGCCTCGAAACTTCATGAGACTCTCATCCACTGCCAACTGCTCTTCTGGATAGTAGGAACTGGAGAAAGATTCCAAGACATACTCTAACACTGAGCGCAGCTTCCACAGCCTATCCCCTTGTGCTTGGCCGCTACTGTCCGAGAAATGCAGGTATTTACAAAGGGCTTGATAACGCTGCCTTGGCATCAGGGACGGGAAGAACGGTGTGCTAATTACCGATCTGTGCGCCCAATATGACTGAATCGTGTTTTTCTTGACTTGGCCCATAAGCACACATACGGCGAAGAAAACCTTCATCTCACCTGGTGTTGTGGGAAACCAAGACCGATCGGGCGCTGAAGCCTGTTTCAGAACAGCAAATGCGTTCGTTTCATCAGCGATCATCTGCCAGAAGTCTTCGCCGATCAAGCAGTTGAACGACGTCAAAGCTGTCGGATTTGCAGAGAGGGCTAACTGAACAGTTCTCTTCATTCCTGAATTCCCACTGAACAAACACTTTTCCACTTTCTTGTCGCTGTCAGTCGGATTCCACTTCCAGTCTTCTAACTTCGGTGCTTTTGCAGGCGGTGCGCAATCCACATCTGATGAGTTTGACTCGGCGTCAGAGCCTACATCCTCGTCGGACGAGTCACTTTCAGAATCGCTGCTTTGCAGGTCATCTACAACTACAGTGTCGTCGCTGTCATCATCACTCGCAAATAAAACCGATTCAATCTCTGCCTGCGTGAGAGGCTTGCCTCGCCGCGTCGCCATGTTCGATTCAGAAACGCGGGCTTGGAGAATGCTTTTCTCCTTGTAAATATTTGAGAATCTTGCAGACAACTATCTCTACCTGGTGTAAAAAGTAGTAAACAAAAACCAGGAAACACTTTCATGTGGCGCCATCTCTTATTTATTGCGCTAACTAGCGGTTTTCAGTAGGACGGCGTTTCGCCGTCTTTTGCTACTTCGGCCCTTTCTCCACCGGACGGCGAATCGCCGTCTTTTGACGCGAATGGGTTAAACGGGGAAGGTTTAGGAGTAAGGATTGACGGCTAATACCTCAGCAACCTTCGGTTTGCCGATGACACTTATATTCAGCAACACTGGAGACAAGTTATAACAAATGATTGAGGACCTTAACAGAGAGTGTAAGAGTGGGGTTAATATGCAGTAGACAAAGATAATGATGAATATCCAGGCAAGGGAACAAGATTTCAAGATCACCAGTCAGCCTCTGGAGTCTGTGAAGGAGTATGTTTACCTAGGTCAATTAATCACAGGGAACCCCGATCATGAGAAGGAAATTCATAGAATGAAAATGCATTGGACCGCATATGGCAGACATTGTCAGCTCCTTACTGGAAGCTTACCAATATCACTGAAAAGGAAGGTGTACAATCAGTGCATTTTACCAATGCTGACATATAGGGCAGAAACTTGGAGACTGACAAGCTTGAGAACATGTTAAGGACCGCGCAAAGAGCGATGGAACGAAGATTGCTAGGCATAATGTTAAGAGACAGAAAGAAAGCGGTTTGGATCAGAGAGCAAACGAGTATAGACGTTATTCTAATTGACATCAAGAGAAAAAAATGGAGCTGGGCAGGTCATGTAATGCACAAGTTAAATAACCGGTGGCCCATTAGGATTACAGAATAGGTACCAAGAGAAGGGAAACGCAGTCGAGGATGGCAGAGGACTAGGTGGAATGATGAAACTAGGAAATTCAAAGAAAAACAAGAATTAACTTATGGGGTTTTACGTGCCAAAACCACTTTCTGATTATAAGGCATGCTGTAATGGAGGACTCGAAATTTTGACCACCTGGGGTTCTTTAACGTGCACCTAAATCTAAGCACACGGGTGTTTTCGCATTTTGCCCCCATCGAAATGCGGCCACCGTGGCCGGGATTCGATCCCATGACCTCGTGCTCAGCAGCCCAACACCATAACCACTGAGCAACCTCAGCGGGTCCAATTAGGAAATTCGCGGGTGCTAGTTGGAATTGGTTGGCGCAGGACAGGGGTAATTGGATATCACAGGAAGAGGCCTTCGTCCTGCAGTGGACATAAAACGGGCTGATGATGATGACGACGACAGGGTTTGATGAACGGAAATGCAGTCACCGCAGTTTCTCTTGCGCTCTGCTACTCTACCCACACACGCTCTCTCTCCTCGTCGCTGCATAGTCTCACCAACTCTACACAGTGCAGCCAAAGCTAGAGGTCGAATCCATGCGCCACAAGAAAGGCTTCCTTAATCACCCTCCGCGTGAAGGTCACTTAATGGAAGCTTCATTACAGGTTCAATGGTGCATAATGGGCGAGTCCCTGTCTATTCTTGGATCACAGCCGGCTCTTGCCATGTTGGCACGGTCATCCCTCAACAACCAACCAATCAACAACTTTTACCACTGATGACATCACCTGGAGCACTGTTGATATTATGACGCACGCAAGAGGCACCGGCTACACAATGCGCGCATTTGTTAAATTAAATTATGGGGCTTAACTTGTGGAAACCACTTTCCGATTATGAGGCATGCCATAGTGGAGGACACCGGAAATTTTGACCATCTGGGGTTCTTTAATGTGCACCTAAACCCTAAGTACACAGGTGTTCTTGCATTTCGCCCCCATCGAAATGCGGCCGCCATGACCGGAATTTGATCCCGCGATCTCATCCTCAGCAGCCCGACACGACAGCAACTGAGCAACCACAGCGGGTACACGCGCGCATTTGTTTGAAATGAGTAAACAATGACCCGACATTGTTTAGAGGCCCTTTAAAAGTGTGCCAAGCAACCTGTGCACTATCCAAACCAGATCAGAGCACTATCAATGATGAAAGTATGCTGCTCATTTTTCTCGTAACCCAGCCATGCCATAGTTCGGATTGAAAAGTTAAACGCAGCAGTGCATTAACCACATGTCTGCAGGAACTACTCATACAATTTGGGACAGCACATCATAGCTTGGCTGCGATTACAGCTACAAGAAAATTAGTAGTTATTTTCATCCACAAACATGCGCCTCCCCAATGTAATTGTATCTTCAACATTACCTGTCACATGCAATGCCACTAGTCAACTATAGTCGATGACAACCCAGAAATGCATAGCTAAAGATTACACTGTTGCCAAACTCGAAAAAGTGTGTGTAGGTGCTGCCAAAATTAAACTTTTTCTACAAGGAAGGAGACGAACGAAGAAGTTTCATCTTCGCAGTGCTTCAAAACATCAATTATCTTCGAATTAACCTCTATTTAGTTCTTGTTGTGTATAGATGGGCCAGCCAATTATGTTAGCTCATTTCCATGACACCGAGGCAGAGGGGAACTTCTTACGATATTCGCATCACCCAAGAACCATGTTACAGAGCACAGAAGCAGTGAGCAGCTTCAGTGTTTTTGTTGTCAGAGCTTATGCTGCTGTTCTACAACAATGCTGAAAGATGCATCTTAGTCACAGAATCCCTGCCAGACCTTGCAGTACCAGAAAAGTGCAAGATTGTGGTTGTTCGTGCAAGCCACACTTTGTGAATTTTGACGCTTAATGATAGACAATAACAGTGATCCAACATACTTAAATATTAGAAGTATTTATGTTAGCTAAAAAGAAAAAAAAAGCACTTAAGAGTGGTTTTAGAAACTGCTCTCCCAGATGGCTTTTCCCTTAATTTTGTTTTTGCTTCCACTTCATATCTGACCATGCCTAACATGTCACTAAAGAAATGAAAAAGACAATGCAAATGAACAAAACAGTGTTAATGTTCTAACATAATTTTGCATTATTATATGGTCTGATGATATGATTTGATTGTGGTGCCTTATGGCACAAGAGCCAGAAATGGCAAAAGAGCACTAAGCAAGTTGTTATGAGGTCGGCCCACTGCATATTTACTTACTAATGGGGAATACAAGCATTATGTATATGTAAGGATTATTTGCATAGATACAAATATGTGTATTCAAGCAAGCAGAGGATGTATATAATTTACCTTTGCTTAGGGTAATGCTAGTTGTCCGTGGTAATCTCTCCTGCCAATATTCCACTCATTTAATTTCAGACATCATCATCATCATCAGCCTGGCTACACCCACTGCAGGGCAAAGGCCTCTCCCATACTTATCCAACTACGCCGGTCATGTACTAATTGTGGCCATGCTGTCCCTGCGAACTTCTTAATCTCGTCTGCCCATCTAACTTTCTGTCGCCCCCTGCTACGCTTCCCTTGGAATACAGTCTGTAACCCTTAATGACCATCTGTTATCTTCCCTCATGTCCTGCCCATGCCCATTTCTTTTTCTTGATTTCAACTAAGATGTCATTAACTCGTGTTTGTTCCCTCAGCCAATCTGCTCTTATCCCTTAACGTTACACCCATCATTCTTCTTTCTATAGCTTGTTGCGTCGTCCTCAATTTAAGTAGAACCCTTTTCATAAGCCTCCAGATTTTTGCCCCGCACGTGAGTAGTGGCAAGACAAAGCTGTTATACACTTTTCTTTTCAGGGATAATGGCAACCTGCTGCTCATGATCTCAGAATGCCTGCCAAACGCACCCCAGCCCATTCTTATTCTTCTGATTATTTCAGTCTCATGATCCGGATCCGCGGTCACTACCTGCCCTAAGTAGATGTATTCCCTTACCACTTCCAGTGGTAAGGTATTTTCACATAACACTAATGCAAAATTATGTGCAATTTTAGTTTTTACATTGTTTAAAAAATTTCCTGAAATGACAAGAACCCATCTTTTATCTAGGAGAAAGTATGGCTATGTTGGCTAAGTAGCCACTGGTAATTCATGACCAAATGGTACTACATCATGCTACCAATGCGACAAATTCAGGGGCCTTCATTCAATCCTTTCACTACTGCCAATGTGTGTCACTGTTTACAACAATGCACTGAATGCATGCAGTGGAAGCTTATTTGGCACTCTTAAGATTGAACTTCTGTCTGTAATATTCATGAAAAGAAAAGGAGCAAAAAAAGAAGCTACAGTGTCTTTCTTGCATTCTCAGGGATGCCTGCTTGTCGATGACAGTATTGACAGTAACAGTACAGGCCAACAACAGATAATAATGGGGCATGGTAGCACACTGCTTGAACTATGTGTGTTTGCCCTCTGCCAGTTCAAATTCGTGTGCTGCGCTTTCACCACATCTCTGTGCAATGCGAGGAAAAGTTTATCCTCCAACAAAGGAATCTCTGCCAGCGCTCCTTATGGACAGGAACAAAGGCCAATTGAGTTCAGCACATTTTGCAGGGATTCTGTAAACATAGCTATACAGTGTTTTGCTTTCCAACAAATGTACACGGGCAGTATTCCCTTGTGTGTATATAAAAAAATTTTTAAATGTCACGAAAATTACTACTCTAGAAAAATTTGTTGAGAATTCAAAGTTAAGTGAACAAGAATGAACAAGTGCACACATGCAAGTATGGGTTCCACCTCTTAAACGAGTACTGGCATGACTATTTTTGTGTGACAGTCTTGTTATAATATAAATCTAAGCCTTTTAAAATAAGTTGGCAATCACCCAGGGCACCCTAAATAATTCTTTGTAATACTTGTTCTGACAAACCAGTTTTGTTTGTATAACAAGGAGGTGGCTGTGTGATGACATCACAACACAGTTGTTCCCCCCCTCACTGCAGCTGCTGCACAAGCACACCAGGAGAAACGCTCACTTTCTTTTTTAATGAGCAGCACCATCCTAGCTAGCCTTATTGCTACACAAAGTCTTGCAAATTTTATTTTGTGTCACAGTAGATGATGCCAGATCTGGCAGTTCGACACAACTTCAGGATGAAACTAAACATATATTAAAAATGTTGCATAATCTTCATACTTGCTATGTGCTTTCATGTGCAAGAATCATGTGGTATATTTTCTATATATTCAAAAATATGTGTCGGTGTGTGTTAAAAGAAATTGCCTTTCCATAAGAAGTTAGTTCTGCTTATGTTGATCTTCTCACGTCAACTAATTAACATGTAATGCTGTACATGCTCAAAAGCTGGATGGTGTCAATGTTAAACTAATTTGCCCTAGTTATCAGGACAAGCTTTTAAAGCTAATTAAATTTTCTCCATAACAAAAAACTATAAGAGGGGAAAACAATTGCCGACAATAAGCTTGCCTGAAGTAACCAAGTAAAACTAATATGTGCAAGACAGTCTAACGTGGTGGTGCTTAGCTTCCCTGCAGCAAAGAGCCTCGCCAACTCTTTAGTGCAGAAATGCATGGGAAGTCCCTCTATTACAAGCAGAGATGGCAAACACACTGCATAAATTGGATCAAATCCAATAACACATTGCAGCCAGGACTGCTGATACACCGGAACACTCACGTGGTTGTCTCGGCCTGCGGTGTTTGTAAGAAGCTCAACAATGTTCGTAATGCTTGGGTCCTCGGTATCGGAGAACCAGACTGGTGGCGTTGAGGGGTACGTCTCCTGCAATGTTTATGTTGCACACTGGTCAATGAAGAGGCTTGCCGAAAAACATCAGTGTATATATATATATATTTTTTTTTTCCACAACAATTCCGGTCGCTTATGCAGTGTTCCCGCGTCACAAATGTAGGCGTGAATGTCGCTTTAAACTACCTGCACTACGCTACGCATACGCCGACAATCACAGATCGCACATCGCGTTTCTTTTTTTTTCTTTTTTGTACGCCGTTGGTCAGAACCACACACGTCTGTCACGCTCATCGTATGTAACACGCAGGAACACAAGTGCGACCGCTCGAACAAAGGTCCACGCTGTCCAACGGCGATAGGAGCAGGAAACAAAGAAAACCCAAGCGAGTCAACACTCCTACTGCGACGTTCCACGAAAGTCGTCGTTCGGGGCGACGCTCCTCGCACGGAAGCGTCCAGGCATCGGCTGACAGGATTTTTTTTTTTTTTTCTTTCTTGGTCACTGCGCGCTCCTATTTTCAGATTTCATTTTCCACCTCGAAGCACCAGTTTACGGTGGAGAAAGGCTGATTCAACGGGGCAACGCAGTGCTTGCTAGTCCAACGACATAGTTCTCCTAAATATGGGATACGCCCGCAAGTTCGCGTCTCCAGTGGGCTGCTGTGTTGCGGGCGCCGTAGCCATGGTTCGCGTGAAGGCATAGGTTTCCCCGAACCGTGCTTAACGACTACAGCCCTGGGTGAATTGGACGCTTCACCTAGGCCTGTGTTTGCACAAGCGTGTTCGCTTGCGTCAGAAGCTGCTGCACGAGGCATTAGCGAAGCAGGGCTGCGAGACCAAAAGCGAGAGAGCGTTGTGGCGCGCCAGCCCACGATGGCAACAATACACCGATTTTCAGCGCACTCTGTATATCGAACATACACTTCTGTCTCCACAAAATATAAGCTGCTGATTATGCTTCGGAGTATACAATGACAATAACACCCTTCTTAAGAACGACGAAAGCGTCAAAGAGTGTGCACTGCTGGTCGTAGGATTTCGCTCGTAAACAATACTCTTGTTCAAGGTCTTGGCCTACTTAGAAAAAAAAAGCCACTCAGCTGTTGGCGAAAGTGGCCGGTTACGTCACAGAGAAACTTCTTAAATTACACGCAACAACCACAGAATACTCCGCTTTCAGTAGTACTCACTGTGATGTTGGCGTGTATTTCAATTTTCTTCCCATTGCGGCCGATAAATCTGCAAGTGAGTTCATCCACTGACGCAGCTACCACTTGGAATCGTTCGTGGTTCTTCGGGAACGATGCTTCCAATGCCCGGATATCTTGCTTGAGACTGTTTAGGCAGGCCATTTTATCACCTCAAGAACATGACAACGTCTGTAGCTGGATCGCGAATTTGAACACGGGAACTTTATGGGACTGACTTTTGACACATTCTACCCCTCACTGACACAATATGGCGGACACTAGTAAAAGAATATGCGCCTGCGCACAGCAGCGCACTGGCACACTCTCAAACCCAGTTTCCTCACTGACCGTGCAAAGAACGGTGTGAAACGCGATAGAGAGCCGCGGAGATGAGGGCGTGGGGGCCTAAGTAAACTTGGATTTTGTTTTGTAACTCATGTGGCCCTTTGTTCCGGCATTCCATCAGTTGTGCGTGCACTTTCGATTTCGCTCTTTTCATAGGACTCGCCTCGAGTTCTCATCACCGGTTTATGTGTTGTTGCTGCGTTCATTTGTGCCGATGCAAAGCTGACAAATTGCAGTTTCAGTTGCGAAAACAAGGATGGTTTGTGAAGGCGCTGGTTAGTGGGAGTATATTTATCAATTAGCGTTCTCAGTGTCATCGCTCACGAGTGCTGTCATCTTGAATGGCTAGCGAATGACAAGTTCTCTCACCATATTTGGGACTGTTTTTTCGTGTGAAAGAAAGTATGAAGATACTAAGGTGGTCTTGATTGCGATATCGAAGCAAAGGGCGAGTTGTGGCGTGAATACCAGGCAAATCTAGTATTTCGTGGCATAATCTCACTCAATATTTTCCCATAATGCAATAGATGTGTGCAGCAAATCTGTCTTGCATGTAAGTACTACAGTATGCCGGAGGCAACTATGCAAAGTAGATGCTGACTAAACTATGCAAGTTATGACGGTTGGTGTTGTTCGAAAGGTGCCATAATGCGAGCATAGTGCTAGTGTAAAAACAGCTGGCAAACTTCTTTATTTGCAACAAGGGCAGGAATGCCTGTCGTCAAATACCAGCTTTGTCTTATGGCGTCAATACTCCGCTAAAAGCGGATTAACAATCGTGCTTTAATGTATGAGGCGTCTCCACACTTTAAGTAGGCCAAGCAATTAAGGTAATTTTGTTCGCATAATGACAACTTGCAGTTGAATCACATGGTTGTGCTACATTTACATTCTGTCCCAATAATATCAAAAGTAAGTATTCTTCCTGTACAAATGTACCATTTACCTTAAACATTCGAATGCACACAGCATGATTTAATTAGAACTTAAAGCTGTAGTTATAACACGAAAGCACCTAGCAAGAACTGGTTTGCACAAGACCAAGCTTGGTCAAGCTCAAGGCCTTGATATATTGTATGGTGTCCCAAGATATCAGATGGCAGATATCTATACAATCAGCATGCACAGCATTAGCTTAAATATAAGGTGTCACACACACATAATTTGCCGAATAAAATAGATAAGCAAGCTGTTTACATGCACCTTTCTTTGAGACTGTCATAGCTGGTATGCAGTACATTTTCTTTTCAATAATTACATCATGTGAAGATACACAGACTTTGACCTGCCATGGTGATGTAGTGCTTAAGACATTGCACTACTAAGCCCAAGGGCACGGGATGAAATCCCAGCCGCATTTCAATGAGAGTGAAATGCAAGAACGCCAGTATACCATGCATTTCGGTGCACGTTACAGAACCCCAGGTGGCCAAAATCCATCTGGGGTCCCTCACTGTGGTATGCCTCATAATCAAATCATGGTTTTAGCATGTAAAACCCCTGACTTTAATTTTCTGTCATAAAGATTTTGTTTTATGAGCACTGACTGGGCAAATGTAATTGGCTAGCTTGTCGAAGCATTCTTCATTTGTTCCCAGAAACTGTCATTAATACATTGCCTTGAGAACAAACATCTGTTCTTAGCATTTCACACAATGGGGCAACTTGTAAATGGAGATTGCAGAAGCCTTTAACAACTCTGAATCTGACATGTGCTTATTAAGCAAGTTACACTATTTTCTTAAGCCAAGAATGGCTTTGGCTTGCAACATGAGCAGTTATAATTGACAGCAGAATTTGAGCCAACCTATACTTGCACTCCCTGTGCGAAAACATGCTTTCGTTTTCTTCTATCAAACAAGTGGAAATTAAATCTTACAAATTATTTACAATGTGTTTCATGCAAATTATACATGCACTTCTGTGCACATATATGAATTTGTTGCATTAGAAACATTCAGCAGTGAACTCTGCAAATTTACACTGCCCTTCATCTAGACTACTTCTGTCCATAGATGTGCCTGGATATTAACTTCACCACTTTTTCTTATTAACTCTTGCTAAGCACCAGTAAGCATTCATGAATGCAGAAGAACAAACACCGACAAGAGAATTGCACTGATGCTGGTTAACAATTTGGACACGAGAACCATCTGGAAATAGTGCGCAACGAGACGGCACAGTAAAAATGAAGACGAACACAGGCGCAAACTACCAACTGATTTTGTTGAAGCCCAACCCACAGGTATATGTATCCACAAGCTGTGCAGACACACCGTTACAAGGAGAAATGGAATTCATCAAACAGGAAGTGATTGAACCAGGCACAAAAGGAATTTCATTTCTGCATTGTACAGTGTAATCATAGTTTCGGTTACACAATCCTGACCTGCTTTTCTGGTAAAAAACTGCCTCTAATGTTTCACAAGTGGATTTTTTCTTGCTCTTGCCTAGAATTTTCATGCTACGGAAACGTCGTTCACAAGTGAGACGTCTACTGCAATGTTCAGCAAGATGTGTATTCTCCTTATTAGCTATATTTCTTGTGTGCCAGAGTCTGTCATTGATGCATGGCCCTGTCTGGCCGATGTAGACTTTTCCACAAGATAGGGGGATCTCATACACAACGTTGTTGGCACACTCGACAAGACGCTTTCCAAGACACCCACTTTTTTGTCTGCATAAGTGATGTGACGGCTCAGCTGAGCAAGCTTCTTGGGGGCTGAAAAAACCATTGGCATGTCAAACCGAGCAGCCACTTTTTTCAGCCAATGTGTCACCTTGCGCATGTACGGAACCATTTCCGGCCTCCGAGTGCCCACCAGGGTCTCTGCAGCATTCTTGCAAGCACACCGCTTCATTTTCTTGAGGAGCATTTCCACTACTGATACGACCCAGGGAAGCCAGCTGAAGAAAGCCTTCCCAATTGTAGATCAAAACTAGCTTGCACATTGTGAATACACGACCTCCGGAGCACGGAGGGAGAAGCTCTTCTTGTGCACGCAGGGAATACACCCAGCACACGTGGCTTTCACTGAACTTCAGGCGTAAATCTAAAAACTGCAGTCTCCCTTCTTCTGGACACTCATATGTAAAGGTCAGGCCTTTGCCGAGAGTTTCAAAATCATCGAGAACATACTTTTGCGCATGCTCATACGAGACGGAACACTTATTGTTAAAAGGAATTACGAAATCGTCCATATAATGAAAAACGACAGTGTCATTGTTAGTATGAATAAAACGATCGTGCAAAGAGCAATCAATGGAAGACAAGAAGATGTGGGACAACATAGGTGCGATGCAGGAACCAGTGCGAATCCCATGACCAGATGTACCTGCAAAAAAAGAGGCATTTGCATTGGTTCCTGCATAGCACCTGTGGGTCGGACTTCAGTAAAATCAGTTGTTAGTTTGCACCTGTGTTTGTCTTCTTTCCTGTTGTGCCATCCCATTGCACGCTATTTTAAGATGTTTCTCATGTCAAAATACCAACAAGCCCAACGTTCAACTCTTTTAGAAAAATAGGGACACCACTGCAGATCCATATTTTATTACTTGTTTCAAAACGTTCCACAGCCGATTAAAAGACTTCAAAACTAGCACACTGAGTGAAACCTCTCCAGGTAAAGTTAATCTGCAAATAATCTTAATGTCCTGCATCTTTATGCATTTTCCGATAATCTGAATGTGATGTGCAGTACATAATCAAAACAGTGTACAGAGGTTTAAAAAAAAAAACTCGCTTATAACTGATTCTTGCGACATTCTGCTCACACCACTAGATTAAAGACTAAAATTAAAAAAGCCATATTAAGCACACAATATCTATGAAGTATATAACAAGTCTGTTTAGGCAACATTCCTTTCTTGAATATGTAACGTTTCTTCTTGAATGTTAAGAACTATAGCCCCCTCTATTTCTTACAAGTCTGGCAATTCCAGATTGTGCATTCCATATTTATAGCACCCACCACTGCATCATCTAAAGAAGCCCTTCCACCAAGTTAAGGCCACCGGAGAGTAATATCCATGCTACACAAGTGAGGTTAATGGCATAGAGTGTCTTAGGCTCCCAAAATTCCTAATGGCAACATTTTCATGCCTTGCAAAATGTTCATGTTTAATATCACCATGCACCAACACAATTAGATGGCCAAGAAGCGACTCACATTCTCACCAGTGTTTTACAAACTCTGTTCATATGCCTAAAATACCATTATCATGCAAATGAAATGTTAGTTACTTTATGGAGAATCGTGCATCACAGGAGTTGCCATAAGCCCACCATTATTCACCACGCTTTTTGAGTCCTAACATCGGACAATATGGTGTCTGTCAGATTGGAGGTGTTTAAACTGTAAATTTGTTTTGACCCAACAAGATGTACGAGTAATTTGTTGCTTGATCAAATGCTATTTAGAAAGAAATTAAGTGTACTGCCCTACACAAGCACAGGGTGCACCAGGTGGGAAAGTTTCATCCTACTTATATTACAGATGGCATTAAGGTACATGCCACAAAGTGACATGGCAAAAAAAATTGGAGCAATAAAGCGATTAACAATGTGCACATGTGGAACAGGTATTAGACTGCTAAGTGCATGACCACATAACTTTGGCCAAGCATTCAGTGATGTCAATATCGAGATACATTTCTATATGGCTGGAAAGGCTATCTTTTCTTAGCCTTAACTGAAGAATTACAGCAACTTAGATTCTGTATGAATAATGCATCAGAGGAATTTGTCATATCATTCAGCCCATTCTAAATTGGTAAAAAGAAGAATTGCAAAAATGTGTTTCACCAATGTACTTAATAAAATCATGCCATCATTGCATTGACGAAACGTTCACACAACAAGTCATGCGCCTATATGATGCAGGTTATCCCAGTCAAGTTCTGGTATCAGTTGTAGAAGGAATACTAAGGCAAGCGCAGCAATTTGGGACCTCTGAACGTGCAGAAGGAAATAGTAAGCGTGAAGGCAGAAAGCTGGGCTAGTTGGTGTGTCATCATTATTCAAAAGACTAGCGCAAAATAGCAGGGACAAAGACAGAGAAGACGACAGGACGAGCGCGACAGGATGAGCATTCGTCCTGTCGTCTTCTCTGTCTTTGTCCCTGCTATTTTGCGCTAGTCTTTTGAATAATAGTAAGCGTGAGAAAAACAAGACCAACAGTTATACCCTATATCCACTGGTTGTCACACAGCCTAAAGAAACTTGCCCACCGAGGTAACACTGATGTGGTTTTTTTCTGCACCTAACTAATCAGCTTGTGCAGGAAAACAAGACCAGAAAAGAAAGTGCTCTTAGCTGCCAAGTTAGAGACAGGAAAAAGTTTACAGATGGTAAGACTTCGATTATATTTTGTATACCCTATCGTGTGAAAAGTATTACGTTGGGCAGTCGGGCAGATGCATGAATGATAGGTTGTGTGAACACAAAAATAAGGTCAACAAAGTTGCATTGGATGGGTTTCTCACCCTTCATTGTAAGCAGCATAAGTGCTTCCCTCTCCTCGAATCAACAACCATTACTAGTAGAAGTAAGAGCGAACTGACTGGACTTATAATAGAAGCTGAGCAGATTGCTGCCCTCGGGAAATCCTGTATCAGTAAACTGTCATTGGCTCTCTCTGAAAAAGAATTAAAATTTTTGCTTTGCACGTGGCTTAAGATATCACTTCTAAAAATCTTTTGCTTGGAATGTTTAACTGTTCACGTGGCTGTGACTCATCTTGGCTGAGTGTATAAGCGCGACCTGCTTTTCAATAATAAACATTGTTGGAAGTAGTTAGCGCTGTGTGTGTCCCTGTGTGTCTTCTTTTGTCCTCTCTTAATTGTGCTACCGTACACCTATTCAAGATCAGAGGCAAGACATTAACTAAAATGCTGTGTGACACGGTGCAAGAACGACTTGTATGATGTGAGTCAAAAGAAATATACATAGAGGAAGAATAACTAAGAAACTTAGCTGATCCATGGCTTCAAATTAAAAAAAAATTTGCTTAGACAGCATGTGAGAGTTGGTATAACATGCATTATTTCACTGCGATTAATGTGCCAGCTTAATACAGACAAACACACTTTTGCTCAATTAATGGGTTACGATGTACAGGAAGAACAATCTACTAGTTATAAGGCCGAGATATTGGTTACACTGCAAATTTCACTTCGGATATGGTAAGCCAAAATATAACAAACAACTGATATACCAACCTCTTTTTGTGGGAATTATTGCATTTGTTACAACTTCACTAGACTGTACTGCAAAAAGGAGGAGGATGTATAAAAAATGCAACTACAGAAAGAAAAAGGGGGAAAAGGTGATGAATATATTTACCGGGTCATGTTTTTCAATGGCCACTTTTGGGAATACATATAGGCAATTCAGTGTGCGTGTGTGCTGTTTAGTTCAAGATAAGTAGTAATGGGTGTGATGAACAGAATGGCACGCACCCCATCACCATTTATATTGCTGTTGTGTAACCCTGGCGTACACCTACAAGCTGTCCCATCACTGCCTTGAGGTGTCATGCCTGAAATTGTGTTGCACAAAAGCGAATGGGATGGAACGAGAGTATGCCCCGGCTCTTAAACCATAATTGCATAATGACATAAAGCAAAGAGATTTCATTGTTTAATTACAGCATAAATATTTTGGAGTCAATGTTAACAGCTGCTAAGCATCCAATATTTAATTACTACGCATTACACACTGCAACACAAGCTTGATGAAGCGACAACTTTTTGGGCATCACACCAGCGTAAATGTCGCAATGCATACAAACCAAATGAACTTCACAATCGGGCTGAGAGTCTGATTTGACAGAAACACAAACAGCATCCCAATGCGTTACACAAAAAATCACAGGGACCCAACAAAAATCCAGCACGTGCCAAAGGACCTCCAAAGAAAGAATGAAGGAAATACAAAGATAAACTACCATTTCATTGGCTAGCAACATGTGGCTTACATTCAGCAATAAAATAGAATAAATATAAATAACATAGTGAAAAAAATAATCTTTCTGCCTTGTTCAACAGTGAAGAAATAAATACTCTGCATCACTGGTTTAATATGAGAAATGGACAAAAATTACAACAGAAAGCAGCACACGTCAAATACGATAACGTTATACTATTATGCACAGAAAAGAGACATCACCTTCCTGCCTCGTGCCCATGTCATTTAGGCCGCCCAAGTTTCACTTCAAAGAGCGGGTGATACCCTTAACAATTGCAGGAAAATATAACATGTATATTATGAGAATAAACAAGAGCCTATGAAGGGCTGTCTTTTATGTAGGCATCACAGTGTTATTACTTACATTGTAGTTCGGAGTACTAAAATACATTTGCAGCTCGAGAACATATCTAGAAGGCGATTTAGCTGACTTGAAACACACAAATGTGCTAGTGGCAGTATACCAGTGTGGATAAATATTTGATAAGCCAAGCTAGGTTTAACCAAGCTTCACGCCAGGTAACAGTCTAGCATTTTGATGTTGCATATTTGCACCACTAGCTACATCAGTAAAAGTTGTCACTTCATGTAGCTAGGCTTTTACTAATACAGCTACGCCACACAGCTGCTTCTTCAACAAGCCCTGTTCAACACCGGGTATACATGAACAACCTGGACCACTTTGTCATGAAGTGAAATGATCGCCAATGAGAGGAGAGAATGGAAAGTGGTAAGTGGAGCAAAATTTAATATGAGGTAAGCAGCAGAAGTACTGTTTTACGAACAACATGCTTGCTCACCTCAAAGTACAGCGTATAGTATATTTCTTTCTTTTTTTCAAAACTTTCAAACCATGTATCCACCATGTGGTGCTCAGTCAGCCCCAGGCCGTGGCAGGGGCCGTGTTCGACCACCGTGCATTTCCACGAACTGGACAAGAGACCGCGGGATCTCGCCTGCCCGATAACACAGTCCATACTTGGCCACAGCACGTGCGGCTAAGCAGCGTAGGGTCACTTGGGTCTGAGTGCGGAGGATCACCTCTGCAACACCCGTTGTAGCTGCTTCCGCTGCTGTCTCTCCACGCGCGTTAGTTGCATCGGCATGCACTCCTGCCTCAATGAGGGCCACAATGATGGAGTGCAGGGTAAGAAAGTCACTGATTGGCTTCTGGTATGTGACGATGGCATGTAGGGGCGTGTTGCGCCTGGCATCGACTGCATTCGGATCAGCGCCACAACGAAGCAACAGCCGAGTGGTGTCAGTGCACGGAAAGTGGCAGATGTTCTTGGTGTGGAAATCGTCCACGGGTGTGTCAGCGCTCACGCACAGGTGCAACAGTGTGCATCCATCTCTAGTTACCCTGCCAAAAGATGCAATGGCCAAATTTAGCACATAGAAAACAAGTCAACTTAGATCATTTTTAAGATGCTATGGAGTATTGCACCAACTAATGGCCACTGCAGGCATAGTCATCGCTTTTACCACCTGTAATGAACAAGTAGGTTTGCACAATCTTGAAGATATCACAGAGTTTCACACAACCTAGCTAGTGGAAAGTCTAACATCAAAATTGTTGAACCACCGTGGGAATGACTGCACATACTAGCTTTAGAACAACCTTCAGTTGACTTGCAATATGTACGATGGGTTCAATGCTCTAGGTCAGCAAAGTTGGTTTCCTTCTGATTATTTCACTTGTAACTTTGTAGCTTGGCAGGTGCTTTGAACTTGTGCAGAACTGCATGAGTGTTCCAACTTTACAAGCTATTTTACGTCAGCAAGATATAATAATGGAACATTTTGGCACTACCGTCAATGATGACCATCAGTACACAATTACAGTAAATGGGTTAATGAGCAAGAACATGCAACCTTGTAACACCACGGTGCTTTAAAGTGTGTGCAGTAGTTCTGACAACTTCTGAAAAAAAAAGTAAAGGGCATTTATGTAGCTCTGGACATGCCGAGCAGTAAGCCATTAATGGAGCCAGTTACAGTGCTTGCACTTCTCACCGTTCTCAAACAGATGGAGCAAGGTTGTCAGAAACCACGATGTTTCCCTCAAGGTATTTTAGAAACATCATAAGCTTTATGCTACATATATGCTAGATAGGACACATGACTTAACCAAAGGGCCTAACACTACAGTGCACATCATATGAAGCATTGCACAAATACCTTCAGAAAGTCCTCTGTTCCAAGGAGCACACACTCAAAGTAAACGAAGATCCCTGAACTATTCAGCTTATAAAATAATTTAGCTCAACTTAACAATAAGCTATAGTATTCGAGAAGGCTAAGATTATAATTAAAAACTGCCCGAAAACAAATTTGCTAGGCAGCATGTTTCACTGAAGTGCAAACATTTATTCTACTGGACCATGCACACAAGAGAAGCATAACTACTATAACCATGATAACAGAGAGTTCTTAGGAACACTTCTGTCAGAAAAGTGGGCACTATGCTTAGTAATAAACTTTCATTAAGTGCTCAGTACCAACTAAGAATGATAAGAAAGCCCATAAAGAAAGATTGAGTTGAAAAAGGAAAGATGCTAAATTTAGCAGACTGTCTCTAAATACACAAGAGGGTAGTCAATGCTACACTACTTAAAGGGACCCTGAAACAATTTTGACAATTGTATACAAACGTATCGAGTCGTTAGGTTAGGTCTTTCTGATCACTAAGTGACGAATTTAAGCATTCCGTGCACAGCTTGTAATTTATTATAAGATTTTTAAAATGTGAATTGTTACCGATTGCAGCGGTGCTGCTCCCCTGTGTTTTCAGCCACCCCCCTGACAACTGATGTAGTTAGCCCAATTAACTTCAGTTGGGTGAGCTATCCAATTGGCTATCCAGGTTGCACCATCGATAATTTTATGGTGAACGCATGCTGTTTGTAATAGTTGGAATGTTTGTTAATCTGTTTCTATAAAAAGAAATTAACAGAAGGAGAATACACAATGACAATTTATCACTACAATCGAGCACTTCTGGCACACAGCAAGTGTCGTCTGCCTGTGTTCCAATGTTTTCCGTGTTGATGTGAGCTGCGCAGTCAGTGTTAGTCTCGAGCTTTCTTTTCGTGAGCACTGTAGATCACGCTTGCTACGTTGCGGCTGCAAATCTAGCTATCAGCAACATGTCAAGCTGCAATATCGTGTCCCTCCGTAAGGCGAAATGCGAGCAAAGTGGGTGCAACGCATCGGGCTGCCGGTATTCTATTGGCACCAGCATCTATGTGTTTGCGACCATCACTTCCCCCTGAGGTTTACTACCACAATATAAAGTTTTAGCGTGTCCGGTAGTCGAGTAAACGCAAGCGGACTGGACGTTTGACCGCATGAGCAAAAGTGCAAATGTGGGCAGCCTGTACGTTGCCAACCACCTGGTGGCACAGAGCTCAACCAGACGAACACATAGCTAGTGTGGCAGTAACCAAGAGTATTCTACTTTGCTGCTGGTGTGATTTTTGGGCAGAAGTGTAATTAAACACGTTGCTTTTTTAAACGTTAAAAATGTTTGCACTAGGTTACAGTCGTAGTATTGTTTTGCTGGTTAAGCTCCGTGGTACCAGGTGGCTGCAATGTGCAGGCCTCTCAGGCCTCCTCACGTTTACACTAAAGCCCCTTCATCACAGCAGTAGTAGTAAGGAGGGGCATTAGTGTAGGTCTCCACCCATCCATCAAAACATTCAGCTCACCTGCGGTTACCGGACATGCTCGGCACAACGACAGAACACTCCCAATGCATACTGCTTGGGTAGCTCTCGCGAGGGGTTGATGGCCAGGAAGCTAGTGGAGAGGTTGGAGAGATTTCGCACGCTGGCTCCAAGACAACCAGAAGTAGACGACATGACGTCATGTCATAACGCAGATGCAATGAAGGCAGAGCTTAGCCCCGATCACTCGGTGATTGAGTTGAGGATTAAAAGCACAGCCAGGGAGGAGGGTAACTTGTAATCATCTGTGGCTTTCTTAATACGAGACATTTCACCTAAATTTGGTGCTAATATTTTACTGTAGCTGTACCCTCCGCATCTGCAAAATTCATCCAAACTGTCAAGGGGACCCTTCAAGCACTCTCACAGGCAATTACAATACTGGTAAATTACGAGGTAAATTAAAGGTAAATTGCAATACTGAGTGAAAAACATCTAGCACCCAAATTACAATATTAAGAAATCAGAAGGTGCAGTTGTGGATGTATTTTTTAATACCATCTTTTGTTTGGTTCGTGTACATACAAAGGCGATGAGGTCCCACCAACACAGTCATCTCCTCTAAATTAATTCTGCATGTCTGTGACATCTCCAGCTTAAATGCAGTCAAACTGGGGAGTAGTCCTTGACTGATCACATGGAGCAATTCCTTTAATTTCACATGACGCAACATGTAAAGGAACAACACCCTGTACTAATAGACTTTGCATGACACTATGATATTTTCATGCTCATAGTGCTAATGCACTCACTGACTCCCAAGATGTGAAAATGATGCTAGTAAGGGTGGCACATGGCCCTAAGTTTTTTTTTTATCAAATCCACTTCTGCAGATTAATATCTATGGACTGTATGCCAAGAAAACAGTATCCACATATTTAACTGATTAAGAATATAACTGTTTAACCACAAGTACTTATTTCAAAATATTTTTAAAGGTCCTCACCGGCCCAACTGGACAAGGCGGTAGATGAGCCTCATCAGCTCGTGCTCCTGACTAGCCGACATGAAATGGAGCTTGCTCACCACTACCAGCAGGTACAGGGAAGTCAGCATATTGGCATCATTGTCCTCATCTGAACCCGACTCCAGTTCATGAATGGCCGCCGACAAAATCTGGGCGACTGCTCCTGGTGGCACTTCAACTCCGACATGCAGCATCTGGCTGAAAACCTGGACAGGGATTGAACAAATGCTAACAAGTCTTCGGAAGATGGTCTATGAAAGTCTATAATAGCTATGGCAGACAGTCCTATAAGTGTGAGCAAAGAGTTTAATGTGGGAGAATAGAAAAAAAAAAACAGATTTAGGAACAGAAATATGTGCTAATGCAAAAATCTCATTTTTTTGCACAGCCAAAAGTACACAACGGTGTGTGCACCCCAGGCTAGCAAAAAAAACTGAACTTATTCATAATTCTGACTCACAACCTGAAATTTACGAGTGCACTGGAAAGTCACAATGCTAAATTCTGACATTCCTCAATTTAAAGCTACACTCATAGATGGAGATTAAAATTGGCTTTATATCGAAATCCCTGGTCTATATAGTTTTGTTCAGGGGAGTAGTACGTCTGTAGTCACTTTATTTTAAACTCTCACAGCACTTTTCATTAAATGCCCCTCACATGTTTACAATATGTGTAGCTCACTAAAAATTATTCTGCATTCTCTGCAGTGTCCGAAAACGTAGTGCTTTTGATAGCTCAGTTTGCACTCAGGACCACACAAATGCCAAATGACAGGTAGTGTGCCTAACTGGATTGGTCACAACTGCATATTTTGCCGGAATAAATCAGAATAGCATTTCATCTGCCATAGTGCTGGGCAAGTAAGTCGATTTTCACCAGTAACAGAGCGGCGGCACCACCTATCATTCTATGAGGGAAGAATGCTGCATTTAATACCACTGTTAATTTTATTAAGAAATGATACATTATTCATCCATCACTGCCACAGCTGACACATAATTAGGACTTATTTTGGAAAGGACAGGCAAGCACTACTGCATCCAAGCATGTAGGGGTTTGTGGATATTCTCAACTTTCAAATAACGAATCTGATAGTGTATGTGTTTCGGACTTCTAATTAAATATAGCCCCTCACCATAAATAAGAATATTTATTAAATATTTTTGAAGTGTTTGAAAACATCAATTGTGTGCAATCAAACATAAAACTGGAGCCAAAGTAGGATAAATTTCATCCCCATGGGCATAATAAAGGCATAAAACATGAGAATTCATGTTATTCACACTCTCCAATGTTCCCTGTGTATGTGAACAAACAGGTTATTTTTCTCTAATCCTATAATTGTGCTTTTAATAACACTTCATGACAGAAACTTACTAACGTAATGAATACTAGGATGTGAACATCATTTCATATTAATTGTGAAAACAGCTGTTCATTGCTCGAAAACATTTGAAAAGTATCCAACTTGATTTGATGTAGGCACTATTCAATTCATATTTGATTCATTCTCAAAATTTACTATTCACGCACACCTAAAAACATGATTTTAAGCAAAATGCACTGTGAAGTGATACGGTGATGTGAAATTTCAGCGCAAACAAGCAGGTATCGTTAATGGATGAGCAACTTATACGTGCTTCTCATAATTAAGCAACATTTGGTACAAAGCATCCAGCCACTTACTTGGGCAAACCGGAGTAGGTCCTTGCGCAAAGGAAGCCTGGCAGCTGATCGCAGCCGAAGAGCATGCAGCCACAGTTGCAAGCAGCGATCAAACGCTGCACTGTCAGCAAACACTGCACCCCTGCACACCATGGGCAAAGAAAAAGTGAATGACTTACAACTAATAACCACTGGCAACCAGGACACCCGGAACCAGCAAACAATCACAGACAGACATTGTTAAGTAAGTGCACAATTTCAAAGTAACTCTTGCACATCAGTCATGGTTTCTCTCTTAAGATAACAAGGTTAACCCTCTGCATATGAAAGTGATCCACTGGAGAAGAAAAACTAGGTGCTAGAAGAATGCTAGTGCTATGGCTTTTCTCTCATTCTTTGCTTTGTGTGAATTTTAGTAATGGTGCTTCATCTTCTTTGTCATTATGTGACACCCTGAAATATGCAAGTGTATAAATATGCCTCAGAATTTCCAGTGAGTGCTACCTCTGTGAAACTTGGAAGATACTAAAGAATATGAACAATATAGTACACCAAGATCTGCACTTGAAAGCATAGGAATAAAAATGGTAAGAAATTATTCACAAAATATTTTTAAGCTCTCTATACAGATCAATAACGAAGGCATGGTGTAAAAGCGATGGTGCCAGCATGAAACGAAATAATCAATCATACAGAAGGCACTAACACGATCATAAGCATATAGAGAGTAAAACAGATGAGTAGCTATGATATTATCAATAACAAATCAATAGCAAAGAAAAAAGAAAAAGAATCATTAGCATGCTTTGTGAAGGTCCTGAATGGATCAACCAAGGCAATTTCCTGCACTCTGCAGTGAAGGAGGTTACGGCTACTTAGCATCCTGTTTGCGCACTCATTCACCAGAAGGGAAGGACACGGCTGGATGAGCAGTTCGCGCTCATCATTCATTTGCATGAACCATTGATGTTCATTTGCCACTGGAGCAGCGGCCATGCATTTGCTGCCACCGGCTTCCATCAGAAAAAAAGCAAGAGACTGCAGTACAGCCCACGTGTCATGGAAATAGCACTGTGTCAGCCGTACTAAAACACATCCATTGTACGATATGAGGGTGCATAAAGAATACCCTGTTAGCTTTAACGTGGCAGTTACAACGCGAGATAGTTTGGTTTCACGACTCTGACCCGAGATTATGCCAAATAAATATCCAACACAAATTTTACATGCAACTTGCATAATAATTGTTTAAACAGACAGACATGACCCTTATATAAGCGTGCTGCACCCGTGGTACATCTTGATGTGTCCTCCCCCCCCCCCCTCTGTGTTGAGTAAAGCTCAGATATTTGCTTGGTAGTTGGTCTACATGTGAGAGAGACCACAAGTACACTAATGACACCTACTATTGATTTATAACTGACACAAAAACTAATTTAGACTGAGGCCATTGTTTGTTCTTGACGATTGTTTAATATTCAATAACCAAGCTGCCCTAAAATAGCCCATAATGTTCCAGAAGTGACCCAGGGATGACGATCACTTCAGCAATACTGTCGCCTTCGCTTGACAGTGCTCAACCAGCTAATCAGCGCATGCTTGATGGAGATACTATCACCAAAAGTGATCGTTGCAGAATATGTCCCCCACATGCAACCGGCAACATTTTTGAGCAACAAGAATAATGTATGCAAAACTGCTCTTCCTTTGCACATTCACTGGGCTGCCTCTCAAGCCAGCTCCAACATTGAAACATTGGCACAACATCGGTGCAGCGCCAAGAGCTGTGAAAAGGCCAACTCCCTTGTTTCCCAAGAAGAAGGGGCCATGGAAATGGTGAAGAATGGTGCACATGGTAGCGGATAGTGGCACATTATTCCGTGCGCTTTATTCAATTAAAGAAGCCCCAACCAAGTTCACACTTTCGCCATATACTTTTGACCCTCAAGCCTGCTCTCCTTTCCTTCATATTGTCAAAACCGAACGCACCCACTTTTTCATGTTCCTAGCCCGAGACGTGGAATAGGAACATTTAGAGAATGTAAAAAGCTCCACAGACCACCTCAGTGCTCGACCATGTGCCAGTTTAAGACAACACGCCTGCATGTTGTTTATCAGGAGGCGCTCTGCAACTATCACGATAGTTGGCCTAACGATAGTTGGTTATCATTGTTGCAGCGGTACTCCAACATTGCAGTCACCCATAGAGTGTACCTTCTATTGCGACTACTTACACATTTCACCCATCCCGTTGATACTCTACAGCAATGCAAAATTAGGATAAATATGAAGGGAAGTCTGCCCATCTCCAACTTTTGCTGCAGGTGCTGGCTTACACAATCAGTGTATGCTGAACGCTATATTACTATAACTAACTGTTGAATGTATTTTTCACTGTTCACTTGCACCTATTGCATGGCAGACTAAACCAAGGGAAGATGTAATGTGCTTACTGCATGGGCAAGCAAAGGCAGGCCGTGCGGTGTTACATTAGAACTTTTTGGGCGAGCTGGTGCATATTAGCAAACTGCACGTACTTCCGACCACAGAGAGAGAGCGCACAAGGAGAGGCGTTACATATTGGGTATGAAACAACATAAATAATGGCTGCTATTTCAATGCTCAACATGTGCATCTTCCGAAGAGGGCTGTTAGTAGCCGATACAACTACGCGGGCCCCTGGCCCATGTTTTCGCACCTGTAGACAACGGGATGCGGCAACTCCGGGTTGTGCGGTCCCAGGATGCGCTCGCGGATCACCAGGGACTCCATGTGCAGGGCGTGCGCGTCGTCCCTGATGCTGTACAATTCGTCGAGCGTGGCGCACTCGACGCGAGAGTCGTAAGCTGCCACCACTGGGCCTCGCTCTTTAGGCAGCCGGGGCTCGCACTCGCGCTCCCGCATCGCCAGCTCGAGGAAGCGGAAAGCTCGCTCCAGGCTGTAGTTGTCCTTGTCGTTAGCGAATGACGCGCCCAGTAGTTCGAGTGCGTCGATCTTCTCACGGCGCGTGCACCACGGCTGCTTGACGAGATACTCCACCACTTCGGCCTTCGTGCGCTCTGCGGCGGCCAGCAACGGCGTCATGCCGATCCCGTTGGCCAACACGCGGGCGTTCGCATCCAAAAGCTCGCGCACTATGTCCAGGTGCCCGTGCTCGGCAGCAAACTGTAGCGCTGTCGCACCACAGAGCGCCTGAACGTTGGGGTCGGCGCCCCGCAACAGCAAGTAGCGCACAACGTCCAAGTGGCCCTTGTAGGCGGCGATCATGAGACAAGTATTGTTGTACTTATTGGCTAGGTGGATGTCGGCACCATGCTCCACGAGGAAGCGAACAATGTCCAGCCGCCCATCGAAACTGGCTGCTCGCAACGGCGTCGATACCGTGCGCGTCGGGTGGTTGACGTCGGCACCGCGCAGGACGAGTATGCGGACGATGTCCAGGTGCCCTGCACCAGCCGCGCACCACAGAGGAGTTGCGCCTTCGATGACGTATCCGTCGAATTGGACGGTGCCCTCCTGTTCCAGTCCGACCGAGGAACCGAAGTTTTCTAGCAACGTCTGCACCACCTGCCGATGTCCGTTGCGGGCAGCGATGAGGAGTGGCGTGCATTTTTGTTCCTTGTCTACCACCAGAGCACTTAGATAATCACGATAGTCGCATTTCGGAACACTGGCCAGCAGGGCAAACAGAGTCACCGGGAGACCCTCGCGAGCGGCACAGTAAATCTTAGAGCGGAGACCCTCCTTCACTGCGTCAGCCATCGTCGTCTGCGGCAACGAGACTGCTGCTGCTGCCGGAATGCTCCAGAACTGCACACTAACAATGTCGAATAGCCATTATTCCTCAGACGGCTTCCTGTGTTTCGACAGAGCAAACCATCCCGTGATCGCTCATGTGACTTGATCAAAAACAAAACAAAAAGAAAGTACGTACAGTTGCAGCCAAAGCACAGAACACTGGCCAAAGCGCGGAATACGACCGACGCGCTGCCACTCGGCGTAACGGCGTAACTGGGCGTAACTATTATGCAAAGTGCAAATAATGATGTCAGAAACCTAGCAAAGCAAGGTGAACTTACTAGAGTTAATATCAACTGCTTAATCAAATTTGCCTACCTCTAGTAATTATTTTATAGTAATTGTTCGAAGACACGCACAATTCTGTCAGGAGCGACGAGGCGACTGGAGCCTAGAATACAACAAACCGGAGCAACCAGAGGGACTCACAGACTGTGACTGTGACAAAACTTTGTTTTATGTTCTTTCTCTCCTTACTTTCTACGCCTTACTTTATTTCCTTTTCGTACCTTCAACATCTCCTGTGGCGTTGACAAACGCCTGCTCTGAGTCAAAAGGGATCAGGACCCCTTACTTACTGACTTACTTACTATAGGCATCCATTCACGCACCGTAAATTTTACACCAAAATTTTACACCAAAGTGCACACTCTATATACACTCTTAGACAACTGTACACCCTTTGGGGTGTGTATTTGCCACACAGCAGTATACACTTTAAAAAAAGTTTGCAACCTTTGGGGTGTATATTTGCCACACAACGATAATCGTCATCTGCCTTGATGCGTTTCCTTTCTTTAACGCTGCGAGTCCAGTACTTTCCAGTAACGAACGGCATGCGCGTTATCAGCATGACATAGCATTCCCGACTGGAAAGTAGCGGGCGCGGCGTTTTCAAGAAAGGAAACGCACCAAGGCAGATGACGATTATCGTTGTGTGGCAGATATATACACCCCAAAGGGTGCAAACTTTTTTTAGAGTGTAATCGTCATCTGCCTTGCTTGCGTTTCCTTTCTTGAAAACGTCGCGCCCGCGACTTTCCTGTCGGCTATGCTGTCGGATGCTGTCGGCAATGCTATGCCATGCTGATAACGCGCATGCCGTTCGTTACTGGGATGTACTGGGCTCGCAGCGTTAAAGAAAGGAAATGCGAACAAGACAGATGACGTTTATCGTTCACTCTATGAAGAGTTTACGCCCTTTGAGTCGTATATCTTGCCACACAACACAACATTGCCGACAGGAAAGTAGCGGGCGCGGCGTTTTCAAGAAAGGAAACCCAAGCAAGGCAAATGACGATTATTGTTGTGTGGCAGGTATACACTCTTCAAAAAGTTTACACCCTTTGGGGCTTATCTTGTCCCACAACGATAATCGTCATCTGTCTTGACCACGTTTCCTTTCTTTAACGCTGCGAGCCCGGACCTTTCCAGTCACGAACTGTTTGCGCGTTATCAGTGTGACGCAGCATTCTCGACAGGAAAGTAGCGAGCGCCGACTTTTCAAGAAAGGAAACGCAAGCAAGGCAGATGATTATCATTGTGGGACAAATATACACCCCAGAGGGTGCAACCGTTTTAAGAGTGTATATATTGTTGTGGGACAAATATACACTCCAAAGGGTGCATCCGTTTTAAGAGTGTACACCCCTAAGGGCATAAACTTTCTTTAGAGTGTATCGTTGTAGGATGAGATACAACCCAAAGGGCACAAACTTTTTTAAGAGTGCATATATTGCCCCATGATAATCTGGCAATGTGCTGTTACCGTTTATTATTGCTGGCAGTGTCGCGGTGCACTGGATACGATTGACTTTCAGTTCATTTACAAGCTCCGCGCTGAGGCATGTTTTATTCAAAGTCCAGATGGCGCCACCGTCGCCTTCTTCTGAACACCACGGCCACGCACGCTGGAGGCGCCAGCCGGCAGCGTCCGAACGTGCCCAACAGAAACACGGCCGCGCACGAACGCAGCGTTGCAGTTGCGTAATTCGAGCATGACCGCAATCAGCAGATGGACTGCGTTTGTAGTTTGCTTTCTTTTATAAACCTCGTGCATGTTTTCACTGTGTCGTGAGGGGACGAAATTCAGTGTTCATATTGCGAAGAAATGGTCCGGACGAGGTACAGCAATAAATTATAGCTGTGCGATTTATATTTAGGCGTTAAATAAAAATTTGTAAACCGTCGTTTTCCGCCATTCTCAAGGCGCTATATTGAATGCTAAAAACATTTCCCCATTCGTTACATACGTGCCGCAAATTTATTTTTTTGTAGGTCAATTGTGTGTTTTGATATTATTTACGGAATAGCCATCTTATTTCCCTATTTTTATGCGTCATACGCCTGAGACGTAGTTGGTTTTCCAGGTCCCTTAGGTGAACAAAGCAAAACACATTGTTTATATTTGTTTGAATTACGGAGCAAATGTTATCGACTGTATATATATCTTCGAGCTCGCGCAGGTTTCCATCGTCACAAGCCTCCAATGTCAATGACGGTTCAACCGATAGAAGGGGCGTTCTATTTGATGACCGGCCTTCATCTGTTGCATGCTAGGCCGTTATTTTTTTTAAATATAAAATGTATTAAAGGAGAGGTTGGTGCCTATATGTGTGGCGCCGGCTACTCCTCTTCTCTTACGTGATAGTTATGGTCGGAAAGATGTCTGACATCTGTTGAATAATCACCAAACTGGACAAATAAACACATGAACGAACATTCACGTACTAAGTCTCGGTACTGCAATATAAATAAGTGTTCGCGCAACAGAAGAGTTCACATGTCATAAATACATGTTCAAGCATAAATGCAAGCATACAAGCATAAATGTTCACAAAAAGATGTTCACACAGATGTTGAGCACTTGAATGCCGTGCTCTAAATGCAACAAATACATGTCAAATGCTACATGTACACGAAGACACAATGAATATGCAATTAAGGGTGCCTGTTAATAATAATAATGCGAGCAATAACACTATTGTATATATGACTTAGTATGTTTGTGATATTTTTGATTCATCTAAAAATTGTACTAAGGTGCGCGCAGCGATTGTTTAAGTTTTCCCTATGGCCATCGATCCAAGCCATGTAGTTTTTTCGAGAGGTTCTTGCGGGGAGCATCGTGATTTTTACAGTGTAGAAGATGGTGTTCTATGTCTTATTTAGCCTCTTCACATGAGCATATGTATAGCACGCATTGTTAGTTTTTCTTATCCTATACAGGAAGCTTTTAGTGTAGGCAGTGAAGCCTATGAACTGTTCTTTTGCGTGAGCTGCTCGCGTACGGGTTGCTCGTAGAGATGCTCCGGAAGATGGGGCAAAAGATTGTGGGTACCGCATCAGACCGAAGTGCAGGCTTTCCACGCTGTGTAGATACTTCCTGACCTTCAATGACATGTACATAATGCCTCATTAATATTGTGTACTTTGCATCAAAATGCAGCTCACAAATGAAGTCAGTGGCTTCTAAAGGGCCGATCGGTGCGGTGAAGATTCAGCTCCCACGTACACCCAGTGGTGTAGCAACAGGGGGGGGCGGGGGGCCGTGGGCCCCGGGTGCAAGGACCAGTGAGTGGGGGTGTCATATACGTCTGACGACACCCTTTTTGCCGGCTACACCGGGAGGGGGGGGGGGGGGGGGTGACAGAAGATCTATGGGCCCCGGGTGCCAGACGACCTATAGCTACGTACGCCACTGCGTACACCCGGTGCCTTTCTTCATATCTTTAGGGTCTCCGAAGAGCGAGAGCTTGGCCTGACCTCTCAATCTGCTGTATACGATTTCGCAACCCACTACACAACAGTACTTTCACCGATCGAGGTGTGCTGATCCTCTATATCCTTCGAACACACTGCCAAGTCGCTGAGGGTCGCCTGCGCGCGTATGTGCAGACGGCATCGTTTGACGGAAGCGAGGAACCTCAATTCATGGCAAAGCAGTCATTTTATTGTATTCTTTTTTTTTCGCACACACTAGGCACTACTTGGGAGAGCTTGCCTACCGGTTGCCTTGGTGCCTGGCCTCCCACTTCAATTTCTGCCTCTGAAGCCAGCCTCGTTACGGTTTCATTCATTACCTCTGTCATCATCATCATCACCTCTCTGTTCTAAGGCTGCATATTTGGAAGTACCAGCCTAAATTTGTCGGCTTTTACCCTTACTGCCTCTAAGTTGACCTGTTCTTTCTTGACCAATTTTACTCTTTCTCTGTTCAAATTTAGGTAAATCCAGGCCCTCACCCTATGATCACTACACTTTATACCTATCACTTCTACATCCTGCACTATGCTGAGATCGGCAGAAAGTACGAAATCGATTTCATTTCTTGTTTCACCATTAGTGCTTTCCCAGGTCCATTTTATATTGCTACATTTCCTGAAAAAGGTGTTCATTATTCTCAGCTTATTCCTTTCTACGAGTTCTACCAGCATCTCTCCTCTAGCGTTTCTAGAATCGACACCGTAGTTGCCAATTGCCTCTTCCCCAGCCTGTTTTTTCCCCACTTTTGCATTGAATTAAGTCCCCCATTACAACTGTATACCGTGTTTGCACTTTTCTCATCGATAATTCAACATCTTCATAAAACTGATCTACTTCCTCATCGTCGTGACTGGACGTTGGAGCGTTGGTTTGTACTACGTACGTTTAATCTATACCTCTTATTGAGTTTGATTAAGACTACTGCTACCCTCTCGTTGATGCTGTAGAATTCGTCAATGTTGCCCGCTATGTCCTTATGGACTAGGAATCCTACCCCGTATTGCTTCTTATCCGGGAGACCTCTATAGCAGAGGACATGGCCGTTATTCAGCAATGTGTAAGCCTCACCAGTTCTAATCTCACTAGCTAAGGCCGATAATATCCCAAACAATGTCGGATAGTTCTTCGAAGAGTCCTGCTAAGCTAGCCTCACTCGAGGGTTCGGGTGTTAAACGTTGCAAGGGTCAATTTCCATTGACGGCCTGTCCGGACCCCAAGATTCTTAGCACCCTCTGCTGCGTTGCAAGTCTGACCGCCACTTTGGTCAGCTGCTCCGCAGCCGCCGGGGACTGAGGGCCATTGGTTTATTGAGATCATTAGGGAAGCTGTGGCTGAATACCGCACCAGGGAGGCCAATTCCTGTTCTGGCGAGGACATTGCATTGTCTTCGTTCAAGCTTAGTGGGCCTTTCTAATTTGGTTGTACTTGGATTAGTACAGCCCCACTCGCTCTCGGCATCTTTCGCCACTGTCATCACTCCAAGCCTGCAGATGTAGTGCACTGGGGTACAAAACGTGATAAAAAAAAAAAACACAAGCACGACCGTGTGTCGAGCAGACGACGACGCGTCAAGCAGACAGCTTGGCGCCGCCGTAACTACAGTAGCCAACCACCGCCAGTACGCGCGGCTCTGCCTCGCCACCGAGGCACCGGATTGGCCGGAACTTCAGAAGACGACAGCAGCGCCGCCGCAAATTCCGACGTTTTTTGCTTCACTCTCGCAGCTTGCCGCGGCCTCCGTTGGACCTAAAGACCCTCCACCTGGTCGGCGGAAACGGGTATGGAGGGGCTTTAGTTGGACCCACTCCCCCATTCTAGTACACCATCGGAAGTCTAGCTGTGTATCGCAGTACATTGCCTTAATTATGTGAAGCCTTCATACAGGGTGTTAGAACAAAATGTTTTCCGTTCTGGTTTCATTCCACTTAAAAAGGTTCCGTTCCTGCTTTAGAATGGAAAAGAAAAAAAAAAGATCCCTAATGGTTCAGAACTGCTTTGGTTCTCATGCAAAAAATTTTTGAAGCAAAGTAACGATAAAAACAGTATTTTTCTTAGTGAGTTATGAATTCAGAGATCACTTAGTGCCCCGAGTCAAGGCACTGAGCATGATCTCAGAAGCAGCACTTCGAGTGTACTCGCTGAAATACAAGATCGCTGTTCTGATTAAGCGAACTTGAATGAACATAAACGAGCGATAGAACTTCAGTAATAATGCATTCTACCTGTAGTGAATGAAATAAGCTCTTCAGCGTGCAATCCCTGGCTCTTGCTATAATGATTTGCTAAGCACCGAAGCTTCCAGAAACGGGCTTAGATTAGTGGAGCGCTCGACCGGCTATCACTCTGATTTCAGACCTTCCCCTTGAACCGCAAACAAAAAATATTTCGTTCTCACTAAAAAAAAAAAAAAAAAAGAAAAAAAAAAGGAGAAACATTTCGGTTACGTTTTCGTTCCAGACAAAAATAGTTTTTCACTTTGCTTTTGGTTCCTTTCCAACACGCTGCCTTCATCTCCTTTAATGAAATGGACTCCGTGCAACAATTTCATTTCGCTTCTTCTAATTGAAAACTATTTTATTTGAACACCCATAGAAAAGCAAATACTTGTGCAGGTTTGTACTGTCACAATTTGTAACCCACTTTTGTTCTTTCATGGATGCAAAGAGCACTCGTATACGTGAGGCACAAACTGGCTTAAGCAGTTAACAAACCAGCAAAAGGTGACTCAAGTGTATCAGTAAAAACAAAATACACGATTGAACTGGCATGGCACAGTTACCTCTAATTTTCTGGCATTTGCCCTCACTACTACGATACTACCTCACCTGGCAATGAGGGCACCTTATTGGATGGCATGAGTGCAAAAGGAATGTTGGTGTGTGTGAGTTCACATTGCGTTGTTTTCAACACACTAGAAAGGTCGCAAACTCTCATGAAGAAAGGCCGAGCGGTTCTTGCTTCAAGGGGGGGAAGAAAAAAGAAAACCAGCACACATATGGCGCATGAATCGTCTTTATTTCAGGGGTAATAAATTACAAAATTTCCAGTAACAAACAAATTGCTTAATGGCTGGTTATATATCTTTAATAAAGCCCATTTCTCTTTTTCTAGAGCAGTGAAAAGCTCGTGCACGTCAAGTACACAATGCAACGTCGAGCAACACTCTATTACCCGCTTGTGCAGCTTACCAAGACTTGTTTTTCAAGCTCTCCTGCCAATGTGTTCACTGTGTCCTGTTTACTGCAACATTCAACATCCATGTAAATGTGGCATACACACACACCATGTGGGTGCAGAATACAGTATATACAAACAAGTGAACAGTCAAAACTCAGCAGGTTTTCTGTGTTCCTCACAAGAACAAGAAAAGAAAAAGAATGTACAGCTCCAAGAGGAGTACTGTGCTTTGAGCACCATGAAAAACCACGTATTGGAATGTGAGGTCGGCACCCTGTCCTGGCAATCACGCAATGGCCTTTGCTTCAGGCAAGAAGGTCTCCCAATACTTGATCAACTGCAATAATAATAAAAAAGAAAACGACACTCCTATACACATACTTCTCAGGTGCTTAAGAAGAGCACTAAAGAGAACTGACAAACCAATTTAGACTGATAAAGCAGAACTCTATTTTTGTTAATTTCATGGCAGGAGGTTGATCACTGGAAGAAAAAATGAAGGCTTAACATATTAACAAAAATTTTTTGCGACAAAGCTCCAGTGTTAGTACGTCAGTGAGATGTTGTGGATTTCAAAGTACTATCTATATGTATTTTCTCATGTTTGGGCTGTCATGGCGCAGTAAAATGTTTTCTAAATTTGCCGAGCTAAGTTGTTGGCTCCTTTAGAATAGAATGTATAGTCCATCTTTAGGGATAACTAGGGCTTAGAAGATGGTTATGAAGAGCTGGTGCAGAAACTTTCAAGGTGGCAGCACAGTTTATCGTTCTGCATCTTTCCTGGCTTATCAAGCCTCCTCTGACAGTAACAATGGCTTTTTCTTTTTTCTGGTATCCTAGAAAGGCAATTCACTAATATAGCTCAAGAAATTAAGTGTTTCAGCCAGCTTCTGTGGCAAGGGTTATTATTACAGGCGAGGCAACAAACCAAAAACACTAAGCACGAGTGAAAAAGTTCTCCAGCCATACCCTTGCACAATAGGTCACCAGAATGTCGCGACAACTTCCTTTACTTACATCAGAACGATGCATCACTTGGCAAAACAACTCACAGAAGCATGCTTGCTCTAATCCATCGCTGGCATTTGAAGCACAGATAAGCCCATTTTCCCAATGTAAACATGGTACTTGTTTGCCACGATTGACACCAGCCAGTATTATTTTAAATTCCAGGGGCCATGTGATGACACTGAATTGTGCAGACACTTCCTGATACACGACATCTAATGGAGGGATGTCAGCTGGAACCTGTCCACAGCACACAACATGCAATATTGAATTCCTGGACAAAACATTCAACGCTGGAAGATTTCTGCCAATGTCCCTGGATGAGTAAGTAAACCACCTATAAGTGAATAGCAATCAAGGTTTTGAGCATTAATGAACACCGAAGTGAAGCATTTCTAGCAAGCAAACTTTTCCATGAGACGAGAAACGAGACATATGCAGGGTGAAGAAGTGTTAATGTGAAGGGCTTGCTTCTTGCGACAACAGAACTCACAGCACTGAAACCCACTATTATTCAAGCTGATGCTGGAGTGGAAGTGATGTCTAAACAGTAGTCTATACTTCATACTATTTACCTTATATTAATTCAACTTACATTCCGGCAGCCAACCAATGTACCCAAACTGCATGATTAACTGGTGGCGCCACCCGTTCAAGTGCTCTAAATGTAATGAATAAATGGGGCAGTCTTCATTCAAGTCCCGAACAAGTTTGTTTGCTTCCTGCTCTCTCCTGAGCTTCAGTAAGCCTACCATGCCATAGCGACACTATATCCTACATTGCAAACTGAATCACAGTACAGAAGTGCAAAAATCAAGCAGCACTGCTATAAAGATGTGAATGCCCACCTGTTGTTGGGTGTCAAGGAGGAACTCGAAGTAGCGCACAACTGTGTTGCGGAAGTCGGCGATGCGGTTGAGCTCGAAGCGGTCCATCTCAGTGCGAATTACACGTGACACATTGTCAAACTCCTCCTGCCCACGTTCCACCTTGGCTTCCCACTCGAGCACCTCTTGGCGTGCCTGGGGAACCTTGTCATTCTTGGCTGCCAGTTCAAGTTTGGCCTTGGCCTCCCGTTTGCGAGCCAGCATCTGCTGCGCATGCTGCCATGTCTGGTACACCTGCAACAACAGATCATGCACTGGTTCCAGACACCATCAGCTCTGTCTGGGGCAAGCATTGCCACCCTTAAGAACCACAAGGATTGCAGCTCTAATGACAAGGGATGAAGTATAAAGAAAGTATACCACATTTGCACATAACACACAAACTTCCTTTGTCTCTTCACTGGGCTGAAAGCAAGCCTCCTGCTATGCAAAATGTTTTACGCTTGTTGGTAATATGCACACACTTCGATTTTTAACAGAGGATATGACAGATGACAAGGCATTTGTGCTTCTTGTTTCCATCTATCCTATCCTGCAGTAAAAATCTAGTGTTAAGCCTTCTGCTAAGTTCAGAGCTGTGTGACGATTAAATACTACATCACCTATGAACGTTATATTTTTTTCTATGCAATGGGATTGGCCAGCAATAAAACAAGTTATGAAAGGAACCAATCTTATATCTTATGCATCATTTTCTAACTGTGCTTCCCACCCATACAGATGAAATCTAGTGAGGTTATCACTTGTTGCTAAAGAAATAAAAAAAGGAGATGAAAAAAACTGATGCCCACAACACCACTTTCTTGTTTGAAATTGATTTTGTTTACATGAAGCCAACAAAATGAATGTTCACCGGCCGAGCGGTGTTATAGAGAAAGGAAAAAGTGGATAGGGTAGGAGAAAAATTAAAGTAAGAAACGACTACATGTTTATAATGAAACCATTCACAGCCAGCACGAGTGTGTTCTTAGACAAATGCCATGAAGGTCCAGTGCACATGTCCGAATCTATATAATGTAGAGCCTTAGTGAAGCAGTTTATGAAATACCATACTGCACAACTAAATGCAACATGTTCAATTGTGTTTATTTTCTTCCCACACAATAAGTAATCCCATGCGATGTTTATGCACTAAATGACTTACAAGCTATGGCAAATTGCAAACACCAATTTAGGCAGATGCACAGTACAAGGTGCTGATGCAGCAATGTCACGAGGACGAAGGTGAGGAATGATGCTTAAAGGGCCCCTCACCAGGTCTGGCCATTTTGAGCTGACAAGCGCAGAGCATACATTGTGCGATAACAATCGTGCCTGCAAAGCATTACATCGCTACGCGCCGCAGAAAGACCTGAAATTTCAATCTGAATGCTGTTTCCCTCTTCACTCACGGCCGCCGCGTTCCAAGCTGGACGGTGACGTAATCGTGGCCCTGCACCTACGTAATCGTGTCCGCAGTGTGATGTCGCTCGTGGTGACACGTGACAGAGAATTATTCAAGACAACATCTGTTGTCTATGCTATCTGTTGCTTGAATTGACAAATTGAAGCTTAGAGAAACAATAAAACACACAAACTGAATGCCTGCATGTTTGTTGTTTTACTTCGCACCAAAGCAAAAGAGATGTACTTCCGCTTCGTCTGCTTGTTTCCACGGTCGCGCAGTCACGTGCGCAGGTACCAAAACTATGTCATTTTCTACTGTGTTCCAGCGCGTGATCACGCTCTGTGATGCGCTTTGTACTGCCTCAGTATTCGCGTAGCAGTGAATTATACCGCTAGTGATGTTTCCTTGTGCACAGCGCGAACTAGAACAGCTCGCGCGTGGTGCAGAAATGCATAGCGCGAGAAAAAAAGCGAGGAGAAAAAAAAAAAAAAAAAATGAAGGCTGTGACGCATGCATCACGCAATCCTCGAGGTCTGGTATGGGGAGAACGCAGGGAAGGAATTTCGCTTGCGAAGGCTAGATGGGGCAAGTGGAGAGAGTGTCTTGCTTGGCAGTGGAGCCCGCCTGCTGAAATCATGGGTTCGTAGCACTGAAATATTTATATCTCGGCTATTAATGAGCCGATTTGAAAAATTTTTGCAGCAGAACGCTCCCCAGAGGACACATAACAGCTTTCAGCATATAACCAAAATTTGCTATGGGGCCTGGTGAGGGGCCCTTTAACCCTTTGACGGTCAATGATGTAAATATACGGCGCCGCGAACAAGTCCGAAAATGCCGTATATTTACGGCGCCGTCTGTACGTTTAAAAAGCATGCCAATTTCCTAACTTTTTTCTTTTCAGTCATGTGCTGCCACTATGTGGGCATACAAGGAATTTTTTTAGCGCGCCTCCCTTTCTCGGTTTTCGTTGCATGGTTTGCTTTAGCGCTAGTTTGCTCCCACGCATCTATATACTACCGCTCGCGCATTGGCCGCACGCGTGCGGGCAGCCGTTTGGATTTTGTTTCGCAGGCGGTTTCGGCTTTTTGCGCTTGCAAAAGTGATGGCTATCTTGTTACTAATCTCGCAAAGGGCGACCACTTGTTTCTCGCTCGTTTAGTGCTCACAGGGGTGCGCATAGGAAGGATGCCACTGTGCATGCGTTTCCGTTTCTTTTCTCTTTTTTTTAAGACTCGCAAAAGCTAATTGTCCTAGCTGGTTGGCGATAAGATGAAAATTAGCGTAAGTTTGTGTTGCTTTTTTTGATGGGCACACAACCAAACAGTTTTCTTGAGTGCGCGCACCTAGGCAGTTCAATTACGCTATAGACGTACATATTAGTGTAAGAGCAGGAACATTTGAGACTTGCGAAATATTCTCGTGTGCAGATTTTCAAAGCCTTGAACTATGCGCATAAAAATGCATCAAATTTTTAATTCTCATAAGTTCATTTCCTTTTTTATTGTTATTCATGAATGAAGAGTGCATATATACCCACGCAAAAGATTTTTCTCTCACTTTACGGTCACCCTAGAAATAATACGGTAAATTTTTTCGAAATAATTCCCTAAGAATTGGAATCTGCAATAAAAAAAATTGACCCTGGGCGGTCTCATATGGCGAAAAAATCGACCCTCAAAGGGTTAATGGAAAAACAAGGGCGATGAGAGCTGCATGAACGAGCGACAACACATATCGCATACCTACATAAATTGAAGACTTCTATACACTTCGTGTCAAAGTGGCACATATCCGTTATGGAGGATTAAACAGAAATCCCAGTTGCCCAAGAATGTGGTAGCCCACAATGTATGAAATTCAATGAAAGAGGCTTTGATTGCTATTCCATTAAGAGGGCTGCCTGCTTTAGAGGTAACTGTGAGCCGACATTATACAGTAGGCTTTCGTTAATTCGACTCTGGTTAGATTTCCCAGTTAATTCAATACCAACCAAAGGTCTTGTCAAGCACCCATGCATTTCTATGGGCCCAAACTTTCGTTACTCCGATCCTAAAATTAGCCTTCGCCGTATAATTCGAACTTGACCAGTCAGCGCGCACGTGCCTGAGCCCTATAGTAACCCCAATTGCCCTTACAGGGGCAGTGTCTATCTTGACAGAGCTTAGGGAGTAGTGAATGCGCTGAACACACATCATCTCCCGACGAAAACACCTATTTTCAGCCCGTGCCAGAATATTTTCAAGCAATAACAGTATCTCACAACGTATCACATTTACCGATTCTAAATCATGCTTTTTTTTTCCAGGAAAATTGGACCGTCAACTGCATTTGCAGTTTGTATGCTGCGCCGCGTGACATGGTTGTGCCGCGGCGAAGCTGACTTTAGAAAACCTGCCTACATGCTATTAGACATTTGCTCATTTTTCCTGCTGAAAAAATTCGGTGCGGGCTAGATTTCTACTTTGCTTAGGAGCTTTAATGTCATTCTTACATCATTTTTCTACTTGGACACATAGAAAGGAGGTGAACGTTTGATTCGGGGGCGCATTAGAATCAGGCAAATACTGTTAAATGAATCGGCAGTGTGTTTTGACATTTTTGTTTTTGTTTTGACAATTCAACCCGGCAGGTAATTCGATTGATTCTATCAGTCACGTCAGGGTCGAATTAATGAAACTGACTGTAAAAGTTCTATTTTATGATTTGCTGTTTGATTTTGCAGACCAAAAGTGTGCTCATTGGCACTACTGTCAATTTCAAGCTATATACAACACCTAATCAATGAGACGTGAGAGCTGAGGGAAGAGGCAAAGAAAGCTCTGCTTTAATAGGCGGATGATTGCTTGCCTTTACTCTCTGGTGGAAGACATCCTTGATCGCCCCGACCAGGGCCAGGTAATCCTTGACCAGCTCCGCCAGACAGTAAAAGTCGTGGTTGGCCTGGCGCCCCTGCAGCTGCTCTACCCGCTCACCGACCTCGGCCAGCTTGGACAGAGCCCGCGACAGGCCCGTGTGCTCTTCGCAGTTGCCCAGCATGGCTGCGCTCTTGGCAAATGCACCCGTGCTCTGTGACAGCTCTGCACATCATCAATGCACAGTGAGCCACCAGGAAGTTTGAATGACCTACAAATGGGGTTCAATGTTTTCCGTTTTGAGTTTTTCCAAATTCAAGCAAGCTTTCTTTTTACTTTTGAACTGAAAATACGGAACCCTATCTACAATAGAACAGTTAACTAAATTTTACAAGTGGTTACAATTGCAAACTGTCACATCCTTCAATAGCTCTTGGACAAACTGAAGAATCTCAACAAAAAATACACAGCTAAACATTTCAGTTTTTCATATTGGGCAGACATTGGGAGATTATGCAGAGTAGAAGATTTGCATACAGGCAGAATTTCACGTCATCTGGAGCTCACTGTGCAAATGTCAAAAAGTTCAGAACCTTACAAGCAACACATGCCATGAAGTCCAAACTTAGTCTAAGCTTCATAGATGTTTACAGAGTCAGGCATACTATATAGTTGGCACTTCATGCAGTAACTTCCACATGCAAATGACATAGCGCATGATTGCACAGACGTAAGATTCTTGTGAACTGTGAAAGCAGGCAGAATTCAATAGGAAACTACCAAAAATTGAAAAGGAGCAACAGCAGATCTATGAGCAAGGAAGGCTCAAGAACTCAATGAAAATGCAACATCAAAATTTTCTTGAGCCAAGAGGCAATACTAAATGCAAACAGGATGTTCACCAAAGTACAGAGTCCTTTGGTGCTTAGCAGCATCCTCCGAACATGCCTAGAGCAGCTATTTCTCCTTTTCTTGCAATCTGTTCTTTTTATCATACAGAATACAAGCAGTGGTTTGTGTGAAATGCTTTTCAAGATGCATGTAACATGCATGATCACTTTTGGTTTGGCCAAGACTTGACTAAGGTACCTTTGAGGAGCAATATCGGCAAGGGGCAATGCATTGCTGAGCAACATGAGTTGTGTGTATACATGAGCACTAGAAAAGGACTACTTTGATGAAAAGTCGGGAAGTTCACAGCAAATTTGTCACCCGTGGCCAAGGCCGCGACTCCTAAACAACAGAGCACCTTACGGTGTGTCCTTTTGCTAAGGCCCTGCTACTACATGTCCATGCTTCATGATCGGCACAGGATGCTGCGAGGCTCATCTTTTAGTCACCATCTCCAATGGACATCGCAGTCTAATTCAATAGCAGAGCTGTGTCCTTCACTGTACATAGTGAATTTTGATGCTCAGGCATCTGCAAGGTCCTTGCTAATCGATTGTAAAGTGTGAGCTGTTACAAAACAGGGAAAGCATAATTGTGGTTCTACTGCAAAATTTATTTAAAACTGTGCCAAGTCAATTTACCTTACCGAATCCTAAGTACTATGTAGTGCAGGGTCCTGCATACCTCTCTGCGCCTGTTCGAAAAAAGGTTTTGTGCTAACCACTGCACTGTTCTTGCTCAAATTTTGTTGAAACATCGCATTTTGGAGGCTACATCATTTAGTATGACCCCACAGCTAACTGCCTGGTTTTAAGAAACAAAGTTACAATTTGCATTCACTTATGGGGATGCGAGCTGCTGCAGCAAGGGCGCTAGCATAAACTTGTGTTGCAGACTTCCAGCAGCTGCAGAAAGGGAACATGCGGCAAACCTCCCTGATCGGCTGCTTTCTGCAGCTGCCGGCAGGCAGCAACACAAGTTTATGCTAGCGTCATTGCAGCAGCTCGCATCACTGTAAGTGAAGGCAAATTCAAACTTTTTTCTTAAAAACCAGGCAATTAACTGTGGTAAGTGTTACAGTGAAACCTCGTTAAACCGTAGTTGGTTGGAGCTCGGAAAAAGTACGTATTAAACGGTGATACTGCTTAACCGAAATAGTGCAAGATCGCCCACTTACCCGTCAGAAAACAGAACTCTGAGAAAGTATGATGAAAGGGCAAAAAACATGCAGTATTTGTTCACTTCGCATGACAAAAGTCTTATTTCCGTTTGATGCCATGGCAGCCTAGCAGCGACGACAGTGGCCTCAAACTCATTTAAGCTGCGAGCTAGCTTTTCCGCCAGCCCCCTCTTCTCGAAAGCATCCACATGAGGCTGACTTAACGCGCAGCTTCTGCCACTGTCGGGCCTGAATCAGCCGTGCTGTTGCTTTCCGTGTCGTCCTTACCACTGTGGTTAGGAGACACGTCGGTATTAACAGAGGCAACAATGGTGAAAAGTCGAACCTCAAAAAGCCGAACCTCATAGCCGACATCTTTTTGTGGTCACAGCAGCACTGCCGAGCAACATTTCCTTCGCATTCCAAATGCCATATACCATAGTCAACGGTAGATCCCTCTCGCGTGCCAGCGCCGACTTCATTGTGCCACGTTCAATAGCACTAACGAAGTCCAACTTTTCTTCTGCCCTGAGCACCCGGTTTTTGTCCGAGCTTTGCGATGAAACGAGTCCTAGCTTGAACGATGCCACAACCACGACCTACTGAACTCCAGACCTGCACAGATGTGCCTTGCCAAGCACACATGGTCTAGTTCAACTGTTTTGCCACTAGAGACAGAACTTACAAGCAGAGTGGCGCCAGTTATAACCTGTTCACTGTCGTCTGCTTCCACGATCTGTTCTAACGTTCGTGCTGCTGTTTCCGGCAGGCACGAAGTGCTTGTATTGAAGGTGAATGAATATATTCACAAATATAAAAACAAAACAAAATTTGCAAATGTTTTGTGTTTGAACAGTGAAATTAGAGGTTGAGAAGCAGTGCAAGAAGGGTAAACAACAAGCATAGGTGGCATAACTTTCAATTTCCTAGCTTCTGTAAGAGACTGCAACATTTTTTTTTCTAGAAGATTCACAGGATAAACTAGCTTTTTCGAGTTGATTACAGATAGCTTAATGTCAGAGATGACAGGATTTACTGCTGTGTGCTATAATGAAAGGCAGAGGATCTGGTAAAAGTATTCCCAAGTAATGCCTGCGCCCGATGTGTGCAAGAAATTGATCAAGTTTGTTTCAAGGAAAGGTGAGCAGAGCTTCTTCTTAATATTGTTTGATGTCTAGGCGAGTTGAAAGCTTGCAAAAGCGATCCCAGTGCTTTCAAACGTGCTGAGATACGTGCTGTACTGCTGCAGGCCTAGTGTCGTAGAACATTTTTCAAACTGCAAAGCTAGCTTTTCCACATGGTATGGCGGCAGCATAACAGTGGTGTGAAAGATATGTATGCAGTGAAGCTGTAGGCGTAATTGCCGTTCTGAACTTGCAGCACATTCGCATGCAATTTTTGAGAGTTAAATTGAGAGGTAATCGTTCTGTTGTCGAACATTACAGTGGTTACCAGTTTCTATAAAGTGCAGAAGTGAACTTTACAATGCATACAATGAAACTTTTGTGAACTTTACAAACTCTACAATAAACAATCTGACCTAATGTGAAAAATCTGTGCGGTTTGCTACTACATGAAAAGGCAGTAGGAGCGGCTATTTAACTTCATTTTAGAGGGCAGCATACTACACGCACCAATATTTTTCAGGTTTGGGCAAATCAACTGTTGGTGCCAAGTGACCGTTCAAAGCCTTGCGACATCATTGTCACTGTGCTTTCAAATATCAATTATGCAAGCAGTTCATCACAACACAACAGCCGCCGTCCTAATTAGAACGCCACCCCAGTCAACCATAGAGTACCAGACGAACAGGTCATAAAAGCGACACCAATGGCCAACAGTTGAATGAGAGTGTGTGCAGGCGACTCCCATAGAAGTCAGTTATGAACCTGTGCAGGTCTGGAGTTCCAGTAGGTTGCGGCCACAACACAGGCCACAATGCTCTCCAACTCTGGCAAGACGCCGAAATGATGATGATGATGTGGCTTCACCCTTCCAAGCACCCTCTGCATTCGCGCTTGGAGGTCGTTCTGAACCCTGAGGCTCGTTGTTCTGCCGGGCTGACCAACCGCCATGATTGCAATCATGACATACCGCTGCGATTGTGCGACGAAAAGTGGAAGCACTATGTGTTAACCGATGCGTAAACAACAAGCTGGTACATTTTATGTGGATACAGAACGCATTATGTTCAATGGCCACTGAGTCGGGGATTTGACTTTACCACTTTTAAAGTGAAACTATTGTTTAAGCGGGTACAGTTTAATGAGGTTTTATTGTCTAGTAAGCAATGTAGACTCCAAAATGCATTCTTTAAGCAAAATTTTAGCAAGAACAGTGCAGCGGTGAGTGCAAAATCTTTTTCGAACAGGCACAGCGAAATAGAGTCAGAAGCCTGAATAAAATATCCTGCGACTATGAAATTCTCTTGACAACGCAATATTTTCATAGCCCCGGCAAACACCCATAGGATTCAATGCATTTCATACCTCTCCACAACGAAATGTCGCTGTACTATAATCCCGCATCAATGAAATTTGCCGGGACATAACCTAGCATACTACCTACTTATACAAGACTAGCATGCTCCTAATGTGCTCAAATGTGATTGCTTTGCACCAAAATCACATAAAATACCACCACATTACACTTGCATGGGTGAAGCCATTCTTGTTTGCAAGAACAACCAAGCATGGGAAGTGATCGCGCCGGAAATGCGTCATGGCCGCCATCTTGTTTGTTGGGTGTATGTTTGAAGCGGCATCATGTTGCTACCGACATGTGACGGTTTTTGCAGTGCAAATGTGCGTCTCAGCAAGAAAAATGCAGCACAAAACAAGAAAATCCACGTCCCACCGATGTGGAATTGTTTATGGTGCTCGAGATGGCAGCCGCAGCATGGAGTGCCATGCATCGGGTTGTGATTGAGCGATCATGTGCTGAAGAAATGCTGCTGCACGCGTGGAGCGCTGTTGCTCTGTGTCCAGTATGAGTTATGCGAAACCTCGCAAAAAAGTGATCGTACCTCTGAAAGCAACAGAACGAGAATAATGCTCCATGGCAGTGCTGCCACTGCTAATCGACAGATGCGGCGCACTTTGTAATGTAGGCAATGAGGTTTTATATCCTCAAGCGAGCTTGCGAAAGTAGGCTAACGGAATTCTGACAGTAAAGTTTAATTCCGTGATGTGTTACCTATTGGTGCTGTCTCATTTCACGACAACAAAATTCTAGCGAAAGTGAATTTTTTCGCGTTCCCCGCCAATTTCGTTATCACGAGGTTTAACTGTATGCAGGACCCTGTATACAGCAGAACCTCTTTCATACGTTTTGGAAAAAAATAAACATGAGCGAAAGCACATTAACAGAGAAAACATACAATCCGAAGTAATTAAAAACTCTGACAGACTCAACTGCAGTTGACATTTATGTAATGCGAAGCGTTGTGCGAATCGGTGCGGCACGAGATAAGACACTGATGCATGTCGATGGGCCTTCAGCAGTCCGAGACACATTTTGTTGTCTCCAATTGCGAAGTATTTTGAGACGGCAATGGAAAACCAAAATGAAATCAAGCTGGTGGGTGACGTCAGATGCCACCTGAGTGAAACATGACGCTCACATCACGCTGCCTGCAGCAGGGAATGGTGGTGTCCAATGGCACTACGCCCTATTCCATAGGCGCCAACTACGGTAAGCTCCGGGGCCTGAGCCCCTCTGAAGTTTTTTGGGAGAAGGGGGGCACTATCATGTACCAAGATTTAAAAAAAAAGAGAAAGCAATGCGTTACTTGAAGAAAACCTAGTTCATATTGTTTTCAGTACAGCGGAGCAGCGGCTGTAATTTTTTTGATACAGAGATTGTGGGGTTTCTAGCTCTCGCGGCGTTTTTCGAGCTCTCGCGGTGGTTGTGTGGAGCCATTGCGTTGTGTTGCCGGGGGCTCCGTGTCCCTCTCCTCCTTGCCTGGACGGGGTGGCAGCGGGTCATAAAACACTGTTGCTGTCATCCCTGCTGTCATCTGCTGTCATCCCGCCCACGGGAAGGTCAACAGGCTTTCCCCATTGGCCGACATTTTGGCGGGATTCGGGCCCTGCTTGCGTGCACTCCGGGTAAGCGCGCGCAAGACGGGACCCGGGGAGACCACATCGGGGCGTCTGAAGGTGCGTACGTGTTCCTCTCTGCCGGCGGCGGCCCCCTTTGTCCGCCGCCGGCCGATGGTTGCTTCGGCTCGTCGGGGTCCCGGCCTCGGCGGGCTCGCGCGCACTCTTCCGTCGTCTCGATGTCCTGAGGCAGCGTCTGCCGATCGTGCCCCCGTCTGTTCGTCTGTCGTTTCTCTCTATTTCCCCTTTTCTCTGCTGTGGGGTGCGCGATGGCAGGCGCTGACCGAAGGATAGGCAACTTCTTACTGCTGGGGTTCTTTGTTCCTCGTTTCTTTGTTCTCTCTCTGTCGCGGTGCGCCATTAGCGGCCACCGGCGACCATTCGGCCATGTTTTGTGTAATTAGATTCATATTCGGACGTGACGTTAAAACGTGTTTTTGTATTGACTCCCAGTTTAATAAATGTACTTTCTGGCTTCTCGAGAGCTTTGCCTAGGGTCTCCCTTGCTGCGCGCGCGGTCTCGCCTTCCCCTAAGCTGTGGGGCCGGCGGGGCGCGTACGCACGCAGCGGCGCGTCGGCATACGGAGCGGGCCGGAGCAGGCGCGGGCGCGCGGTGCCCTGCACGCATGGCGGCTCGGAGTGCTCGAACCCGCGGTGGTTGTCCGGCGCGCGCGGAATCGGAGCATGCGCGCCGTGAGCGTCGCGGGTGAAGACCACAAGATTTAACTAAGTAATTGTAATTATATAACTCGAGAAATACTATTCTAATTATCAAAGTGTCAATCAGGCATTTGTAGGCACAGCCAAAGGACATCTAACTGCGGTATTTTCAGCAACATACTAATTTCGTACAAATTTTTTCTGAATGATAAACAAACCCGACGAAATATGGAGAATACTACGTGACTGCGCTCCCACCAGCATCACAAAGCAACGCTCTCGAACAGCCTCCCTGAAACTTGGCCAGAACGAAATAAAGGAAATAAAGAAAAACAGTGTTCGGGGTAGTGCCTTTATCTGCCGCGCCCTGGCCGAAGTAACACGTCGTGTTTGGTGTTGGAAACAAGCTGCGATAGCTGTTGTCTTAGCGTAAATAATGTGCACAGATTTTTTTTCCACAAAACCTATAACCACAAAAGCGAATTGACAATGTCAGTGCAAACATCTAAAGGTGCGTTTTGTTTCGTCCCAGTCGCCATGTCTTTCTCCAATGAGCAGAAGGCAACAAGAGGAAGGCCGCAAATATATATTGGTCATGGAAGTGTTGTGGTAGACCGAACACATCTGCTATCATCAAAAATTATGAAAAATCTGAGACAAACCGGCAGCTTCAAGAAACAGTGGCAAAGGACTTCATCTTTGAGTCCTAGCCTACGCCAAGGATGTTCTAGCATTTATGGCCTCAAACCCTTTCTAGAGTGTGGGACGTGGACACCCAGGTACCAATTTTCAAGTCATCAGTTTGGAGGATCCTATATGATGGCCTTTCACCTGTACCACCTTGACCAGCACCAATGCTTGGAAGGTTGGGACCTGCAGAATTGTCTAGGTTTCTTGAATTGGGTCCTCATAAAAGCCAATGAGTCATCGAACCTTATGAGCAACATGTGCACAGAAGTCAATTTTCACAGAAACACCCAGACAAATTAGCATGATGTACACTATTAGAGTAACTACAATCCCCATTGGGTAAACAACAATTGGCACCAGTACCAGTGGTCGTTCAATGTGGGGGGCGGAATTTATGCCGGTGCTATAATCAGCCCCATTTTTGGTAACAAGCCGAGTGGACAGCGTTATGAGGACGAAATCCTTGAATGAGTGGTGGATGAGTTTCTAAGTGAACATTAATCAAAAGACTAGTGCAAAATAACAGGGACACAGACAGAGAAGACGACAGGACGAGCGCTATCCTGTCGACAGGATTAGCGCTCGTCCTGTCATCTTCTCTGTCTGTGTCCCGGTTATTTGCGCTAGTCTTGATTAATGATGACACACCAACTAGCCCAGCTTTCTGCCTTGATTTCTAAGTGAAGTCTGGCTGTCACGTCTTCCACTTCTGCGGTATCAGCAAAATCAGCACGGAAGTGGCTGGATACGACTTTTCATGCACAGTAGATTGGAAGGCATGAACCTGTAAATTGGCCGGCTAGGTCACTTGACCTCTCTTCACTTGATTTCTTTCTTTGTGGTTATGTGAAAGATCGTGCTTACATGATCGAGGCGGACGTCAGATTAGCTCAAGACAAGGATAACAGATGTCTGGCGTATAATTCCAGCGTCGGTCACCAAAAAGCAACTGAAGATGCAATCAAGTGGACACAGTACTGCGTAGCTGTAAAAGGAGACCTATTCGTACACGTCCTAGATCTAGGCAGCAGCTGGTGTTCAACGGTACTTACGAATTCATAAAGGCACACTGAAATCTGATTTTTCTTTCTTTTTTTGTGCAGGGATCCCGATCGTCAATTCGGCTCATTTAGAAGTAGTATATTTACTTTCTTGAACACATCTGTTCTGCCTTTTCTCTACACGTGGGTTGCTTCCCAGTCTATTTCACTTTTATTTTTTGCCATGAACCTGTTTTTGGAGCGCATATACATTCTCATGAAAATTAAAACCGTCTCTTTAATTTGGCTTTGGTCCAAAGCAAGTTTCTGGCGCGAAATATAGCTGCACGGGCACTCTTGATGCAGTGCGAGCAAAGCCGGGATTTTGAATCATTCTATGCCTATTACATTGCTTTTCGCGTTTCCTGTGTGGTCAGAGCGACGCTTCAGCCGTGTTATCAAGGGGCTTTTGTTATCAATGTAATCAGTTGGCCTTGAGGGACTGATAATAAGTATGCCGTAGAAATGAGAGGAAGGAATAGCTACAAAGCCGCGAAACCTGCTGTTGGTGCTCCTTCTGTACCATTAACAAGGTGATGCGCTGTCTCTCTGGATTTCTGATATGCAATGCAGTTGCTTTCAATCAGCTTATTTGAAGGCGCTGCTTTATGATGCGGGTGGGAGCGTAGTCACGTGGTATTTTTCATATTTCGGGATGTTTCTTCGCCAGTTGGAAAAAATTGCATGCAATTAGTACGTTACTGAAAACACAGCACATGGATGTCATTTGGGGGTGCCTGGGGGTGCCTACAAATGCCCTATCGACACTATGATAACACAGTACTTCTCAAATTACATAATTAATTGCAATTGCCAAATTAAATCTTAGTAACGAAATAATTACTGGTGGCTACTCCACTGTACTGGAAACCATATGCACTAGGTTTTCTTCAAGTAACGTAACTGCTCTTTCTTCAAGTCTTGGCACACGGTAGCTGGAGCCCTCTGTATAATTCACTCAGTAACCAAAATGAGGCCAAGGCGGGTCCACTCGAAATAAGAATCAACAGCAGTCATGCGAAGCAGCGCACATACTCGAACTCGCAGAAAAAGAAAGAGAGAGGCTGCAGTTTTGCCAGAAAGGTGAAGTACTATTAGTAAAATAGTGATAGCGAAATATACGACAATCACCCGAGACATTACACCATCGAGAGACGCCAGATTTTTGGTGGTGTGAGAGGACTCAGGCTGTGGAATTGAACTGTCTTCTACTATGAGCTCTTGTAAATTCTCATATAAGGTCGTCATTTCAGTGAACAATTCTTCGAAGTCACACGAAGTTTCTTTAAGTGCAAGAAATATATATATATATATATATATATATATATATATATATATATATATATATATATATATATATGGGTGAGGGGGCCGTTCACTATGGCCATAAAACTATATTGATGGGCAACAGCAGCTGATGGAGAACCTCTGTATAGCTGATATTTTTGTCTGGTTTCATGGCACCTTGGAAAAGCATCAGGTTTGCGATTGTCCCGAGTTAAAAATCCCATTGTCGAAATTTTTGTTTTTAGCTTGACGCATTATTTTTTTTTCTTGTTTGAATTCTGCCATGTTTGTTTAGTCGTATGCTTAACCAACACGCTTGACACGGCGGGCTCCTGCTAAGAGTAGCAAAGTGATTTGTTGTGTAGCCCAGGGTGAGGAGGGTGGGGGCATTAGGTAGATGTCACTTTAGCAGCCGCAGGCCAATGAATAATGATGCATTGTTACATTGTTAATGTGCACCCCGGTGAGATGTTGCACCCTTCATCCACTAACTAGCAAAACTGTGTACACATAACATGCGATGGAATAAAAAAGGGCCCCCTCAATTTAGCAACTATACGGTGAGGGGATCTGTCAAAATAGCACATAGACAATTATGATGGGACCTCTCACGGTAGTGAGTGCCTATCACAATAGGGTTGGCGGCGATAGCTGCGAATGTGGCCTGCATCGACCCTGAAGGAGATTTGTTGGTACCAGAATAAAAAATCGACTGCGCGTTCCCATTTTAATGTGATGAGTATTGCAGTGAAGAGGCCCCGGCGGGCAGCTACTGTTCTCAGTCACGCATGCCTCGCGCATTTTCTTGTTTGCATGCAATCTAGCAGCCAGAAAATGTATCATACGATTGCAGTTTGGCGATGTACTGAACCTTGGTGCCAAAATATTTTTTCCGGGAATGTGTGAGCTAGTAAGAAGTAAGCGTAACTCAATTTGGTAATTTTTTGTGTTCTCGATCCTGAACACTGGCGCCGGGAAATTGTATGTAATGGGATTGTACCCATGAGGTTCTACTCTACATGAATTCTTACAACTGGTTGTTAAAGGTCCACTAAATGGTAGAAAAAATACTACCTCTGCGTTGCTGCACCATATTTTCCACACTGGCATGCAACCGCTTCAGTTGAATGTCCAGGTTGTCAATCTGCTGTTGCTTTTCTTCGAACCACTGCATACGAGACACACAAACATAAAACAATCAGTTACTTTGCTTCTAAAATAGGCTGTGCTCATATCGTGCAATTAAAAAAAGGAAAAGGAGAGCCCAAACAAATAAAAAGTGCAGAACAGGTGATACATTCTCATATGTCACACCATAACTAATACGTTCGAAGAAGCACTGTAGCCTCAGGACAAGTGAGGAAGCAGTTGTACATAAGGATCATGAGAGAGCATATCATCAGAGAGCATTAAGAAAAGTGCAACTATGAATGTGCATTGTCCTGGTTGTGGTCTGCAGCTACAAGGGACAGGAATTTGGAGAACCCAACTGAAAAGCGCGCAACAGTGGTACCTAATTCTTACAAAGACAAAACCTGGCTTAACTATTACTATGGAAGAATGTACGATCTAAAGGACATCTCGAGTTCCTGTTTTGTGCCTTTTCAAGTGTTGCAAAACCTAATGGGACACTATAGAGAAATATTGGGCTGGAGTGCTGAATTACACTACGTCTGTAATTCACGAAGAAATGTCATTCTTACCACGAGCATACATACACATAGTCTGAATAAACCAGGAAAGGTGCAAAATGAAAAACCTTTGAAGTTTCTGTACTACCTCCTCATGGAATCGAGATTTGGACAGTACGCTTGGGACTAGTTAACATATTTACCAGATTCTAAAAATCTTCTGTTTTCCAAGAAAATAGTGAAAAAAAATTGCCTGCACAATACAGTGCAGTCCACTTATAACGATATCGAGAAAGACGAAAAATATGATCGTTATAACCGATGATCGCTATATCTGGACTGCAGTTATCAAAAAAAAAAAAATAATAAACGCGTTTGCGCTCTTTACCTCTTTACCTTTGCAGCTCTGAACTCGAATTCGCTACTTGCTCTAAAGAATAGATGATGTAGACAGTAGGCCGTGAAAAACAAACTTTATTTCTAGCGCCAATGACCATGTCAAGGATTAGGCGCGCCGAAATAGTCCGAAATCTGCACTTGCTTTTGCGGCAGCTTCAGCTTCACAACCGCGGTGGGCATGGATTCCAGCTGCTGCGCGAACACTGGCGGCAATCCTTTAGCATGCATAAAATCAATTAAGGAGTCGATCGACGATAGTGCACTTTGCGTGGACATCGGGGTCAAGGAGCCACTGTCGATCTCGTTGTCACTGTCGCTGATGCCGTCGCCACCGTCGCACAACTTCGCGTCTGTCGAGACAGCACATCTTCGGCGATCGCCTCGTCGGTGACCTCATCGCAGAACGAGGCAGCACTGTCTGCAGTCAAAAACTCCTCCTTCGACACACCACCTGTGTCACCAGTAGGAACGAGCTCCCAGAGCTCGGTTATGTCAGCGACTTCCACCGGGTCGGTCTCAGCAGGATGGGGAAGTTCGTCCTTACACACAAAGCCCGCCTTCTTGAAGCAATTGGTGATGAACCACTGGTAAAGCGCCTCTTCAACATCGGCGTTCAAAGGGTCTCTAACCCCTTTTCCGCTGATCGGAATGGCCGCCGATAGCTCCTGCCTTCACAATCGCGGTGCTCCCGGTTTTCAAGATGGTTTATATCGTTAACTGGACGAGCTCATACTTCTTCACGAGGGCGCTCACCTTGAAGCCGCATCGAGAGTCCTGCAAAATATCCATCTTCGTGTCAAGCGACACAGCTTTGCGCTTTGTCGGCGCCATCTTCGAACTGAGTTGAACCGTTGGTTGCACGCTGCTTCGGTGGCGTCAGCCTGCTATCGCAAGAGAGACGCGGGACGGGCGCCACCGCGCCGCTTTGCTTGTCGCTTCTTCTTTTCTTTCTCTCTCTTTCGGAGCGACTGTGGCCGACGCGCATGAAGCAGCTGGCGCCATCTTGTGGCGCGCGGCGCCAACGTTGGCTGCGCCTACTCGTGCGCGGGCGGGGCGAGACGCGCTGCGCGGTAATGGCGGCAGATACGAACTTACGGAGGTAAACATCGCCTCGTCTCGACATCGTTCGTTTCAGGGAACTAAGCAACGCAAACGTTACGATTATTTGGCACGGAAAACGCCGTCCAGACTGCAAAATTTTGATCGTTATATCCGATATGCGGTGAATAACCTATCGTTATAAATGGTTTTTTTCCCCATAGACCTAATGCATAAAATGACACTGTCATGTCGAGCCATCGTTATAACCGATATATCGTTATATGTGGTATCGTTATAAGTGGACTGCACTGTACAATCAGATGTGAAACCAAAACCACATTTATGATGTTGGCAGCAGCCCGCTGTTGGAGATGGTATCATCGCTATCACAAGATGGTGACAGAGTGCGTTTTCATGAAGGTTGCTGTGTGTTTATATTGAGCTAGTATTCTCAGTCAGTCACTTTCGCAAGATATTGCTTGGCACTGGATGCAAGGGCATATACGGCCGCTACCATTTCTGGTGCAGTGCCAAGCTCGCTATGTGCGTACGGTGCCAGGAACGGTGTTGGCTGCATACTTTGATAAGTACGATGCAGAGTAATCTAAAAATTACTGCTCCCAAATAGTGCCTACGTGTGCTCTGTATCCATGGCCAATGAAGCACAAATGGCGACGACAACGCTCTGTTTTCCTTATGAAAGCTCATTAAAAAAATTCTCTTGTGGAAGGTAAATTCTGCACGGCTTGTTCTTTCTGATTGCAAACAATGCGGGGAGAGAGAGTGATATTTTTCATTTATGAATTAGGAGTGTTACATTAAGGTGCACTTAAATTTTTTTAAGTTAAGCCCATAAAAATTGGGCGCACATTAGCTTCAGGTGTACGTTAGAATCAGACAAATACAGTAACATATTTAATACAGTAATTACATAGCATTCTGAAAGTTGGATAAACAGGGGTAAGGTGCCTCATACACACGGCTAAAATTTTAATAGGTGGACCTAACTTTGTCAAAGGTGGCTTTGTGATCCTTAGCATGTTAGTTTTAACAGGTCAATAATGCGACGTCACATTGCGCAGCAGTTGGTGGAATTAGAATGAAACATCATTCTAATTCTTACACTACAGCATATGATGGGCCATACGAATAAATCATGGACCAGGAAAAAGCATCTTCAAGCAGTTTATCCAGTCGCTGCACACGAAGAACATGGCAGCAGTCATGTGTCTTATCTGCTGTGCCATGGTTTGTGCTCCTGGAAGGTTTTTTCGCTTACAAGGCTCACAGGCCATCAACTGCTGATCTCTTACTGTAACATATAACATGGTGTCAACTGAGGTAGCTGAGCACGTTTCAGAAGCAGCCAATTTTAGCCAATATTGCGAAGCCCTAGGATGCTACTCATGTCTAGTACAAGCAAAGTGGTAGTAAGAAAACAGCTTTTATGTGCTTTTCTTGAGCAGCAACATCGCAGCACTTGTGCTTTCAGAACACTACCTATTTGAGAGCAAACCAACTCAAGTAAAGCTGGCTGCAGTGCAACAGTAAGCTACTGCCATTAAACAACTTATTCCCAGTAGCAAGTGACTAAGCTCTGTTCTGCTTATTTGTTAAACATTTATGCCAGTCTGTACAACTGCACCAGTCCACTTATATTTTTGCCATGTATTGCACCGTACTGCACACAAACTTACAGTGACTGTAGGCAGTCACTGGCAGTTTCATACACAGTCGAATCTCATTAATTCGAACACGCTTAATTCAAACATTCGGTTTATTCGAATTGACGCTGTGGTCTTGTCAAAGTTATGTGTAGCCCAACGGGTGCAAAACACCCAGTAATTTGAATGTACAAGAATTTGCAACAGTTAATTCGAACATACTGCACTCCTACAATGCTCTCAGCAGTGCACCAAATTATGTGGCGGTGCCTCCAACCAGCATTCATCTGACCTCGCCATGGAGGAAGAGCTTAGGAGAGACTCCTCAAAGCTGCGAAAAAACAAAACAACAACAACAAAAAAAAACAGTGGCAGAAATTTGTGTGCAGGTGTGTAATCACCGATTACTCCTGTTAGTGATGGGTTAGTGACTTCTGTTAGTGTTGCGGCACCGCCACGTACCCCATAGAGTCAATGTAAAGAATGTCTGAAATTTTGGATGCAAAAAACCTTCGCCGTTTGATTTCCCAGTCTTTTCGCCATGACTGCAGGTCCGAAATGGCTTAAATCGAAGCCACCACCACCGACATTTTGATTACCGTGCTGCCTTGAGCCAGCGTTCTCGCACGCAGATCTGCTGGCAGCCGTAGCCACACTGCGGCAACGCTAGGCCTAGCTACTTCGACATTCGCTACCAAGCTTCTTGCTGGTCAGCGCAGTGTTTTTCATGGAAACGATTCGCCGCTGTTAGCAATGGTGCTGACTATACTTTTGTAATCCTCGCCAATGGCTTCTGAGCGCGTGGAAAGAACGACATGTTGCATAATGCTGGGTCCTGAAAGTAATCTTCGCCTCAATACAGAAGTTATACGCGGTGAAGCATACCAAAAGTTCGAGGGGGCAGTTGTCACAAGACATGGTGTTTCCTTTAATTATACACGCGTGCAGCCGCCGTCCCTTGTCAAAGTACGAGCACAAATACGCCTAACTGACTGTAATTTGTAAATATGAGAATATATCTTGTAGAACTTCCTACTCATGTGTTATATAAGTGCACATGTGCCACTGCAGGTAAGTCCTCCATTACATTAGCTTCCTTTAATTCGAACTATTTTCAATTCGAACAAATTTTCGGGCCCCTCCAGGTTCGAATTATTGAGATTCGACTGTACAACAATTAAGGAAATCTTCAACAAGTCAAGAAAATGATAGAAAAGCATTCTTCAAAGAAAAACAAATGAAGCAAACAGACCTTGAGACATTCAAATGAGCAGGCGGTAGTGCAAGAACGTAGTACAAAAGACAACTAAAACTAGCGTGCTTGCATATTTGTGCATTTCAAAAGAGGTTTTTTTTTTTTTTACCTGGACAGCAAATGAAGGCTCGGCCAGCAAGACCTGGCAGCATTGAAAGAGGCAACAAGACGCCTGATACAGACAAAAGACTGGACAGAGGCAGGCTGCCCCCAGGAAAGTTTCTAAAACATGCAATGTTTCAGCTTTCATTTTTCTTGTCAAGATGGAGCTGCAGCTACAAAATCATCGAGCCCATTCTTACAAGCCCAAATGTGTGCCGGGTGTTTGTTCACCTGGTTTTACACAGTGGTTTTGGCTTCCAAGCAGCCAATACATCTATGGAATGCAGGTGCAAGAGTGAGCGTCTCCAGTATTCATTATGTGGTCTTAAACTGCTACCATAATACAAATGTTTCTGTCAAGATTGCATCAATGTGGATCAAGGTTCTGCCATGCAAGAAATATTAAGCATGTTTAATTTCAATACTGACACTTCTTATGTTGATAACATGTGTAAAGTGCAGTGAAAATCAGGTTTTGAAGTAACTTAAACTGTCCATGTGACCGAGGTATAGCCCTAAACTACAGTGCAGACCTCGCTCATCCAAGCTGGGCTGTCCACAAAAGCTAATACAAGCATGACCAGTCTGGGCATGGCCAGTTTGCAGCTGGAAAATTTGACGAGGCAGGCCTGTCGCACCTTAAGCATTTTAATCAAATTTGATGGCTAAGAGATTAAATAACGAAGGGCATATCTGCACCCTTCCAATGGCATTACGAACCGCTGTGTGTGTGTGCATGCGTATAATAACCTATATATCTTGTAACATGACAATGCCTTTAAGTATTTCACTAACATGGACAGTCACAGTACCTAAAATCACATGGAACGACTGCTTGTTGACAGACCCAGCAATGTAATTTGTCATTGAGAGGTTGCATTCTGAGGGCCAATATAATCAAAGTTTTGATGCCTGTGCTCCTCAGTGCCTGAACACACCACACAAATTAGCCACACACTCCAAAAATCAAGACCGCTCTAATTAATTGGGATTTTATTAGTGCCTAGGAAATCTTGTTGGAACTGCCGGCATACTTAGAAACAATGCGGTCCTCAACGACTGCCTCCCTTTACCCATGCTAATCTTTGCTCACTAAGAAGTTTATGCTAACAATGACTTAAGCAATATAAGCTTAGCAAACCAAGCTGTGACAAAAGAACACGAAGGAATGTGCTAGTTCCATAAAGTTAGCGTCAGCTTTAGCAAAATGTTTCCTATCCTGAAGCTACTAAACATAAGAAATGCTGCATTAGTAGAACCGTGGAGCCACTGTGGCATCAGGGAAGCGAGCTCGTCTCACACCTCGCGACTAGGGTTTTCACTCTTATGAGGCGTCGGTCATTTCTGGTAAGATCTTTTGGTCATGCCGACGGATTTTCTAGTAATGGAGCATATACCGTATTTACTCAAATCTAAGGGGCAATTTTTTACTGCTAACACAGGTCCAAGAAGTATGTGCGTGTTAGAATAGAGTATCACCCTAAATGTGCATTACCATAGTGCCATCGGCATTTCAAAATGGCCACCTCGTACACGCTTCGAGCCTAGCTGCTGTAGCTTCCTCCATGTGCTGTAGTACATGTGCTTAGGTTAGTACACCATCTGTCTTCCCGTTTTCTGCGTTAGCTCTGCGAGCATGGAAGTGCCGACTGCGAAGACACGCAATGCCACAATTAAAAGGAAAGTGATCATGTGTGTGGAGACGGAGGTAAATCGGGCCGCATCACGGACGTTCGGAGTTCCTGAAACTTGCGTGCGGTGCTGGTGCAGGCAGAATAGACGTTTTACTCCAGTAGCTGTTGCGCTTGGCGCATGGCGCGGCACCTATCTTGAAATCAATCTGCAATGGAGACAGCCTACGCATCTAGGCCCACCACGCTGCGTTCTCGCCGCTTAGTTCGCGTAAAACGAGAGGCTGCACAAAGGTCAATTTGCTCGCTCCTGCTAGAACACTTCCACACTCCAGCGTTTTGATAAGAGTTTCCCCGGTCACTGAGTGAGACATGTTTATGTTTGCTTGTGTGCGCGTGACGCCGTGCTTGTTAATTTAGTTAGTAAGCAAAAATTTATAAGTTGGTACAGCCGATAATACTATCCTGACTTTTCATATAGCTGCCTACTGCGATATTTATTGAAATCTAGGCCGATACTTTTTTTCAAATATTCATTTACCAAACTCTAGGGTCGGCTTAGATTCGAGAATTTTAAAAAACACGCCAGTTTCTAATTGAAAATGATAAGTACGGTGCATAGCTAGCTCCATCTAGAAAAGTCAGTATCGCAGCCGCTATTAGCCGCACCAGTAGCCAACTGAAGTACATGAGCGACGTCGCTGTTCTGACCACAATCTACACTCTTAAACAAAATTACACCCTTTGGGTTGTATCTTGCCACACAACAATAGCAGTCATCTGTCTTGCCCTCATTTCCTTCTTTAACACTGCGAGCCTGGTACTTCCAAGTCATGAACGGCATGTGTGTTATCAGCTTGACAGAGCGTTCTTGACAGGAAAGTAGCGAGCGCAGTGTTTCTAAGAATGGAAACGCAAGCAAGACAGATGATTATGGTTGTGCGGCAAGATACGACCCAAAGGGTGTGATTTTGTTTAAGAGAGTACTGGAACTCCAGACCTGCAGAGATATCTGGGTTCTATGTGAGCCACTTGCGCCCACTCTCATTCAACCGTTGGTGTTGCTTTTATAACCTGTTCGTCTGCTACTCTACGGTTGACCAGTGCGGCGTTGTATTTAGCATGGCGGCTGTTGTGTTGTGATGAACTGCTTGCCTAATTGATTTTTGTGAACACAGTGACAGTGATGTCACAAGGCTTTGATCTGTCACTTGGCTCCAAAAGTTGACTGCATGAACTTGAAAGCTGCTGGTGCGTGTAGTCCCCTGCTCTCTAAAATAGCGTTAAATAGCCGCTCCTATTGCCTTTTTTTAGGCCGCAGCAAACCGCACAGACCTTGCAGATTATTACGAGTCACATTGCTTATAGAGTTCAAAAAACTACACAACAGTTTCAATGTATACATTGTAAAGTTCGCTTCTGTGCTCCTTCAAAAGTGGAAACCACCATAACGTTCGACAGAATGATTACCACTCATTACCAGTTGTCCGCAAATGCGTTGCAAGTTCAAAAAGAGAATTATGCATACAGCTTTACTGCATACACATCTTTCGCACCACTGTTATGCTGCTACCATACCACGTAGAAAAGTTAGCTTTGCAGTTTCAAAAGAGTTGAAGGACATAAGGCCTGCAGTGTGCAGCATGTTTTAAAGCACTGGGATTGCTTTTGCAAGCTTCCTACTGAGCTAGACATCCAACAACATTAAAAACAAGCTATGCTCACCTTTACCGTAAATACGGTAATGCTTTCGCATTAGAAGAATTTTGAAAGTGCTACTTATCTACAGCACCGTAATGCACATATTACTCGAGTGGTTAAAAAAAAGTGTTCATGTGATTTCACAACGCATTATGTGAAACTAGTGCTGCCCAAGGGGTGCCCATGAAACCTGGGAAGAGTCATCACCTGGGAAGAGCGCAGCTGTTGCTGCTCCGCACATCCTCATATATGCCCTTTTAATAAATATGGCTGCAGTCACCTTTATGACAACCTCTGCAGCATACAATCAAACATGCTAGAGTCAATTTTAGTAATATGGATGCATCATAGAATAGGACCCGAACTTTTGTTTAATTTACGAGTTCAAATTACTGGGATCTTATTGTATTTGACTAGCACTAATGCAAAGCTACAATTAAAGCCGAGATGGCACTAGCACCTCTAAATTCCATACTATTCAGATCCATCAGCTCTGGCAGCCTTGGCATAACAATCAACTGAGGTTTGACCACTAGAAACTGCATGAATCTCATTCGCCAATGTAGATAAAGTGCAGAGAACTAGCTCCATCCACATCGTTTGAAGAATAACTAATAATGCTGTAATCAAGCATGCTCAAAATGATAAACAGTTCAAAGCAATAAGTTAGTGTTTGTTATGCTACATGTGATGATTACATAACAGGTGCACTGCTATAATAACCTCCTTACCGGGTCTGCCTCGTCCATCTTGGTGGTGATCTTTGAAACTGAGTCTCCCATGCGCGAGATGAGCCGGAACATGCCAGCTCCACTTAGAGACGATGTATTGGTGGCTCGAGGCAGCTCAGCTTCCTGCTCCAGAAACTCTCGGAAATCTGGGTCGACTTTGAGCGAAGGGTGCGCAGCTGTTCGTTGCAAGAAACGCTCCAATGCGGCCCTTCGACGCTCGACAAAGTCTTCCGAAGTCACCTGCTCATCTTTTGACATCTTGATCTTGGTCATACCTGAGAAGCACAAAAGAAAGCATTCAAGTGCACAGCCTAGCTGGGATAACATGATAAATGCCGATTACCAATTTATAACAGTAGACTTCCGTTAATTTCACACCGGTTATTTCAATTATTGAATCAATTCTTTTATGTTACTTTGATCATAAAATTGGCCTTCACTGAATAAAGGACACAGACCTAGTCAAGCCGATTTTATGGCTTTTTGTCTGTGCCCCTGTTATCTGTACGTTGTATAGATGCGAAATAAATAAAGTTCAAAGTTCAATTCGAGCTTGAACAGTCAGCACGCACACCTCTGACCACTATGGTCAGGCAGTTCTGGAGCAGCATCTGTTTTCACAAAGCTTAGAGGACAGTGAATGCATTGAACTCGTTGAACTTGTTGTACTTGAGCGTTGAACTTGAACAAAACACATCTGTTGAAAACGCCAATTTTTGACCTGCCCTAAGATTTTATAGCAATAACCATAGCTCACAATATATCATTACGGTATTCACCCTATTTTAACATGCGCCTTTAATTTTTTTTTTTCCATGAAAATTGGGCCGGAAATTGCCTGCACGGTGCAAGTAGAAAAATACCAGTTGCTCACACGGCGTTTGTATGCTTACTGCATAACACAAATGCATTGCAGCAAAGCTTACTTTAACCTCTTATAGCCAAAAACATTTGAATTGCAGCTAAAAGCACTTCTGTGCAAGGTAAGAACATGTGGAAAACGTCACGTCAGGCGCAAGTACTACAGTGAACTTTCACTTGAGTGAACTTCAAGGCACCTAAAGAATTGGTTAACTGAAAGATCACTAAACTGCATATTCACTAGAATATGAAACAGCATAGGGCATAGCAGACATCGAGTCAAAAATGTGAAATGCCACTTACTGAGTTATGTACATCAATACCGTACATACGAAGTGTATAACAGTTACATTGCTGCCGTTCTCATTCTGAAAAAAATCAAATTTTCATTTGCAACGATGGTCAGAAGTAACAAAGCTGTCCAGAGAGTATGTTTCTGTGTGCTTCCTCTGGCACAGCTTGTTGCTGAGACACAAAGTCTAGCAACTTTCCAAGGCATCCTACAGCCTAAGCTAGAATTACAGGATTTGAATCTGCCTCGGCCATTGCATCTTCCTCGTCGCATTCGTCTTTGGGATGAACACTGGCAACAATTTCCGGATCTGATAGTTCAGCACAGGTAACCAGCTCACTGTTACACTGCACATAGCCGCCGCTGGAGGGATGATTCGGGAGTGGTGGGCATTGGCTATGCCAGCGCTGCAGAGCCCAAAACTTCGTTGAACTGATTTTGGAGAATGCGCTCGGGTCCACTGATCAAGTTCACTCAGCTGAAATATTCACTATTCAGAAATTCGTTTAACTGTAAGATTTTTGCATTGAATGCATAAGAAAACTGCCGGAGATTTTCTGAATGTTCGTTATTTTCAAATATTCATTAAACCAACATTCGTACAAATGAGAGTTTACTGTAGCAGGTACTGTAGCATAGGCGGCGTAAGAGCATCACAAGCGCTACCAGCACCACCAGGTGTGTCACGCGAGGTCCCTTCGACATTGCCAGTCTCTCTTTAGTCATCAGCAAGGGGGCAGTTTGGAATGCTCAGCCGCTTTCCCGCACATGGTTAGTCAACCACATTTCTGCCATGTCAGTCGCGTGGCCGCCTGTACCCCCAGCTGGTAAGTCCGAAGCCCCTCTTTACCTAGTGTGTTACTAAAGCGAAGCTTTCGTTGCCTCTTCCTTCGACTTTCCCACTGCTGCTGCTGCTGTCTGGTACACCACATCGGGGATGGTTCAGAGCATGTGTATACATGACAGGAGAGCGGCGGAGAGGAAAGCCGACACAATAAACTCGTGTTGACCTTTGCACCGCGTCGAATGTGCACAATGCCCACTGGAGCCTCCTGGACATCGCCACATTAGCCTCTCGACAGCTGTAATTATCCTTGACCCCCCCCCCCCAAAAGTATTGCAGAAATTGCAGTGCTCATCTTTTTACTAATGTACAAGTCCAAAGGGAAGCTAGATAGATTAGTAGAGAGGAGAGGGATGAGGAGGCAGAGAATGGGTAGAACCGACGCAGTTGCAAAACGAGTAAATAGGAGCCTTGCCACATCACTCGCAGTTTCCATACAAGGGGGGTATAGGGAAAAGGTGAGGTGAAAAGGCAAGAAAATGCTACTACTATAGATACAACAGTGGTTGTGGGCAAACAGGATAAATTTAAGTTCACGGTATGGTACGTTTCTGCTATTTCTGAAAATTAAACAGGCAAATTTGTCAGGTGGACAACTTACGCAGGGCGCGCAGAAACAGAGCCACATTAAAGCGCACCACAGGGTCTAGGCGAAGCTACAGAACCGGTCACAAGTCAAATCAACACTTCTGTGCCCACCACGGTCGCTTTGCGGCTATGGCATTGCTCGAGGTCACTGGTTTGATCCTGACCGCGGCAGCCCCGTTTTGACGGAGGCGAAATAAAATAATGCTCATACAGTTAGATTTAGGGACATGTAAACGAACACCATGGTGTCAAAATTAATCTGGATTACGATGAGCCTAATAATCAGATTGTGGTTTTGGCACATACAGCCTCATAATTCAATAAAAGTTTACTACTTGTGCCATCTTGTGGCGTGCCATGTGAGGCAATGAATATGCTCAACCCTCTCAGAGGTTATGAAGTATGGCGCATAATGCCTCAAACAAACACTTCCCCAGTGTACTACGCAAACAGCAGTGGTGCATGCAACATAACATTTCACATCAACTCACCACTCTCGTGTTGGACTAAACGTTGAAGATATTAAACATTCGCTGTCAACATCACTGCTACTTGTCGAAGCAAACAGTGCAGAAAACTTCGCTTACATAGATTGCCCCAGTGCGTGGAATCCGCATAATCTTTCTCTTCGAGGATACCCTCAGTGATATGTAGCTAGATGGCCAACTCGGAAGTGTTAGGTGAAAGCATAATAAATGCTTTCGAGTTACAAGTGTACATGTCATTGTCACCCATTGTTTCTTTGAGTTTGTATCAGATTGTGGTTGATAGCAGGCGTGCGCCAACCACGGGGCATCGAGGTGTTGCACCATTGGCACCCCGTTATGCTTGCAATCCATGCCCATTTTTCTTGCTAAAAAATATTTTCGCATGTTAAATTTCTACTTTGTTTACAAGCTTTAATGTCATTTATAGCTTAGTTTTACTTTGCACACACAGAAAGAGGGTGCGCATTTGATTCGAGGGTGCATTAGAATCGGGCAAAATGTTACAATGAATTAGCGATGTGTAGTAGCATTTTTGTGCACCTTACTTCATTTGACCGGCCAGATAATTTGATCAATTTCATTGGTGCCGTCGGGACAGAATTAAAGGGACACTAAAGGTTAATATTAAGTCAACGTGGACTGTTGAAATACCATCCCAGAAACCTCGAAACGCTTGTTTCGTGCGAAGAAGAGACTTATTTTAGGAGAAAATGTGTCCTGAAGCGTCCGCGTACCTTTAGCGCAGTTCAAATCACCCGCCCTCTGATCGAGGAGTATTGACGTCATGGTCTCATAGTGACGTTGCGCCGTCGGTGAGTAAAACGGTTCCCGCAGATGGCGCTACGGCTTTTCTGCACAAAACGCAAACGCTCGGCCAGAAACAGAGCCAAGACAGAGCCGACAGCCGGGCGAAAGCGGGACTATGGTGGCTAGCGGAAGGGAAAGCGCGCGATGATAAGTTGATTCTTCATTTTATGACGCCAACTTCGACGCTCGTTGCAATGGACGACCCTGACGACACATTGGCTCACGATGCTGGGCTAGAGTTTAACGATTTAAGCACTGATGAACGTGACCTGCTGCTGAATGCTCACGCTGCCGGCGTTGTTGCGTACTTCTACGAAGGCGGCCTGCTTTGAAAGGCACTCCACACAACTTAAGTAAGTCGGCGTTGAGCTCGTAATCCTCTGGACGAAAGTGCAGCGAGCACACTACGTGATTTTTTGGCTCTTTGCCAGCGCGCTGTGGCAGAGGTACGGCACTTAACCACTTCGAATGGAGACGTTCACTCGTTGGCACACAGTGATAAGTAATGTTGGATTCACCGCTGCAACTGCCCTTGGCCAAGTTCCGCGGACCGTTCGCGCATCCCACGACATCACATAGACGTGGCATTCTCGCTGCTTGTTCCAAATGCAAGTTTCGCAAGCCAGCAGGACCACCGCAGCACGACGCGATAAAGAAACAACTGAAACTCTAAAGCGTGCGCGGCGCAAGGTCGAGCGCGCAGAGCCGAGCGAAAACGAAACTTTACGATCACCCATACTACTCAAGGGTAACATCAAAATGTTATTTTTTCTTAGAATCGAATAGAAGTGACAAGTAGCATTTTCCTCCGTTTTATAATCTAATGAAATGATCTTTTTAATACGAGTAGTTGAGCACTAGTGACATAAAACATGATGAGGAGTGCTTTCGTCATCGGGCTAGTACCGGAATGTCGCTGGGGGGTCTCAAATCGTGTCATGCATTGACCTCAATTTCTCGGTTACTAAAGCTCTGTTCGAGATTGTATTGACGCCTTAAACGTTCTGAAGCATTGCTTTATCACTTTAACTTGACTTTCTGGTAACCTTTAGTGTCCCTTTAAGGGAAGTCAACTGTAGTGGTACTTGAGGCACACATGCACTTAAGCGATACTTTCAGGCTTTATAAGGGCTAGGATGTGTGCTCATTTGCTTGTTGCGCAGTTTCTTCGCCTAAAAATGCCTGACACTGTGCTTCCATGTGGTAGATGAATGACAAGCAGGACAGCTCATACAAGCAAACAGAATGAGGCCAACAACAATGCTAAGCTTCAAGGAGTACCGACACACATCTTCGAAGTTCCAGAAACTTTACCACATGCATCGCGCATTTAGAACAATGACAATTATTAAGTGTGAAGGTTAAGACACACTCATACGATATTCTGATTTAATAATCACCTTGCAATGCTGGACCAGGCATCATCAATACCATGATGCAGAAAAACATGCTGACATTACATAGCGATATGACTACGTATGATGGTCAAAAGAATGGAAAATTAGTAGCGTTGATGTTGGTTCATAGTAGAGGGCAGCACAATGAGAACAAAGAAACAAACCACACAGGATGGGCACTGAACTTACAACTGCACTGTATTCCCTGAGAGCAGCTGTTTAGATACGAACAAAATATAAGCAAGCCCAGCCTATCACACAAGACAACAGAAAAAAAGGAAACAAACCATTACGATGACAGACATAAAATTTTAACTCAGATGCAGAAATCTGGCACATCAGATCATGACACCACTAGTTCGAAATCACTCGTCAAAAACTTTGCACGTGCCTAGCCCTTTTCCAACCAGATTATTTCACTTTCTAGAAGTGACACAAATGACTGGCTGGCACATGCAATCCCTCTTTTCTTGATGTGGTATGCCTCAACTTGATTTATTTTTCTTGTGCCATAGCTGGACGTACATAATTTTTCTTCATATTTATGCAAGCGTTTTCTGTGTATAAAATGCAGTTGATGCTTGGCACCCATCCTGTGCGGTTTCATTTCTTGTCATTCATGCGGCTTGTAACCATCGGTATGATGGTGTTGCTCCAAAAACATAAACAGGCGAGTGCTAAGTGTGTTTAGGCTCCATTCATGTGTGGCATTTGCAGCAATAGCAGGAATGAAGCAAGCTAGCATTTAATCAAGCCATGATGATTTCACCTTCCAGGTACTGAAACCAAAACTTGTTCGTAGAGACACATAACGCAGAAAATTATTTAGACTACTCTTGCACTTACCAGTATTTTTTCTAAGGTTCAGAGCCTATTGACCGTCATTTAATAATAAATATAATTACAAGTAAAAAATATCATGTCGGCACTCACTTTGCATGGACCAATTTTTTTTTTTTTTTAAGTGTGGTGTTTTACGTGCTAAAACCTCGATCTGGTAATGAGGCCCACCGTAGTGGGGGACTCTGGATTAATTTTGACCACCTGGCGTTCTTTAACATGCCCCCAATGCACGGGACAAGGGCGTATTAGCAGCGCAACAACATAGCCGCTGTGGTGGGTGGGACCGTATTTCAAAGGCTTAGCAGCTATTTTTTCTTTTTTAATTTGGTTTTGGGGTTTTATGCACCCAAACTATGAATTCATTATGAGACACACTGCAGTAAAGGAATCTAGGTAATTTTGACCACTTAGGGATCTAATGTGCACCTAATGTACAGCACCACAGGCATTTTTGCATTTCGCCCCCATCAAAATGTGGCAGCTGAGGCCCAGGTTTGACCCCGCGACTTGAGAAGCAGCTAGAAAGTAGAGAGGCTGTAAGAAGATTAGAGCAGGGCATTGACCTAAAGATGGTGTAAAAGGGGTCATACATGCACACTGTACTTGAATTGCATACGTAACTTGAGTCTTTAGAAATTACCCGCTGAAGAGTATCTAGAAATGAACACCATGTGAAGCGAGTGCCACATTGCTTGAGGATCTTTCGTACAGATTCTGTATTTCCACGATGCAGTCTGCATCAAAGGAGAGACCACATCTGTTTTCGCACCTAGTCACTGAACAATACAAAGATACGAGAAATGCCACTTTCTCTGAACCATGCTGAATAACAAGCACACCAACTGTAGATGATTGGATATTACATTTAAAATGCCACACCTAGGCTTCAAGAGGTGGCAAAGTGGGAGGCCCAAGCTAAGTTTTTATCTTCTAGCCTTCTTATATGTCTGCCAGGATCTAAGCGCACAGGTTTTTAAAACAAGCTCACTCCACTTTTCCACAACTGCGTTTGAGCTCACCCAGGACACTCTTTTCAGGAGCAGGTGGGACGATGCGGCCCATGTGCAGGTGCTTCTCCACTAGCTTTTCATGCAAACCGAGAAAGTCACTGAAGCGCCGGTTCACTGAAAACTGGGTCTTGCGGTAGTATGGTGCATTGGTCCGTGTCACCACTCGATAGATGACATAGGCTGCCATGCCCTCACCCACTTTCTGTGGCTCCCGCACGCTGATCTCCACAAACTCCTCCCCCTCAGAGGCCTTCTGTGGCTGTGGATGCATGGGAAGAAGAAATGCCAATTTGCAAGAATTTCTGTGCAAGAAATAATGCACATGCAATGGTATGTAACTGTGTGTGTTATAGTAACAGATGCCCATTACCAGTTTCAAGTTCAAACCAGCAAAGCTGTCATCACTCTGCTTACAGATGGTTGAGGCAAAGAATGGCAAATATGCCTTCAGATGATGCATAAAAACTAAATACAAAATGGGTAATTGATGTACACCGATTTGCTTGCCACACTGTTTTCCCATCTGAAAATGTCCGACACTCTGCTTGCATGTGGCAGATGACAGACAAGCATGAGAAACTCATACAAGCATAAGAACTTGCCTCAAACATTTGCATGCAGATGTACTCGTCATTTTTCATTTACTACATAATGTATAAAAGGTTTCACTTTGGCTACATTGGTTAAACATCTATATAACGAAGTAGGTAAAATTGTCAATTTGCTTCGTTACATTGAAATTCGACCTTTTATGCAGATAAGTACAGTCACTTATCTATTTTTCTTACACTGAAAGGGGCCGCAGAATTTTCCAAATTACATTGGGCAATCAAAAGAAGCAAGTTCGAATGAGAAGACAATTCAGTTCGATGAACTTGGGGGTCAGTGACAAATGATACAATTTCATGCGACATCGACAATATCTTCACATCAGAAGGACAAATTGAGTGAATCCAGCCACGTTTTCGCGTGCACTCTGCCACCGCGGCTGATAGCGTTGCTCGCGCTGGGATTATCATGAAAAGCAACAGCAGCGTGGAGTGAATGCTTCGTCTGCCTCTCACTCCAACGAGTCACCAAAACGAGTTTACACAACTTTCAATACTAAATGTGTGGGAAGACAGCTTACACAGCTTACATGATGCCACGCCATCTCGGCACGCCCACTTTTTGCACATGTGGCAGATTATCTGTAAAGCAGGGTGTGTGGCTGTGTGTGCACTCAGCCACGCTTACAGCCATGAGCAGCCGTGGCCGAGACGCACGCGAGCTTGCTCTCCCTTCCCCTCCCTGCCGCACTTGACTGCGTTAACGCAAGCTCGCTCCCCTCCTCCCTTTTCCCTTTTGCGGGAAGGCAGCACTCGAAGCCACCACTTTTCTTGTCTCACCCTCGCACACTTTATCGCACTCGGACTTTATACGAAACATGATGCAGCTCCGCTTCGCAGTCACTCGTGTAGCGCAGCGCATGATTAGGGAAGTGCGTTTGCAGGCAGCCGCTTGTAATTAAATCATTTGACCATTTGCGTCAGCAGAAGTTTCCATTTATTGCATCGGCATTCCTCTGCAACAGAAGCGAAATTTCGCTATATTGAAATCGCATATACACGCACTTCGTTATATTGCTGCAATGTTGTTGTAAACATCGCTACAATGTCCGATTGCAACCAAACCGGAACTTTGGTTGCAGATATGAAAATTTCTTAACAGTCAACAAAGTGGCTGGTAACAAGTTGTTGCTGGAAGCCTGCCATCAATATGTTCACACCAGTAGACCTTTAGAACAATCGACAATAGACAATCGAACAATGGGACTGATGGCCATGGTAACTGAGTTCGGCACTGCTTGTGGCCCCTTCCCGTGTCTGAAGAATCACCTGTTGACTATTCACTAAGAGCAACTTGAAATGGCACATTTTTTATGTGCATGCTGCTCCATTTTGGCCAGCAGCTTGGCTGGACCACAGCCAGCAAGCCAACATGCTGATCCCGTGTGATCACACAAATTGCCTGGTTGTGTATTAGGAATGGTGCAAGGCACATGCACATAGAGTAGAACCTCGTTGTTACCATCCTGTTACATACAATTTCCTGGTACCAACGTTAGCGATCGATAACACAATGACCCAATGGAGTTATGCTTATTTTTTACTGGTCAATACGTTTGCGAAAAACACGGTTTTTCGGCACCAACATTTGGTACATCACCAAACTGTGATCGTACCATACATCTTCTGTCCACTTGATCCCATTTAAACAACAAGAAAATGCATGAGGTGGGCGCGATCCAGAACAGTATATAGTCACCCGCTGCATCAGCTTCCCCACAATACTTGCCCGGCCATGTGACGCGAGAACGTTGGCACACACTCAGCTTATTCCGGTGCCAGCAAACCTCCTCCTGTGTTGTTGCACACCGCATTCACAGCTATTGCCGCCAAACCGATTGCAATAAGCATCTTCACCTATCTGTTTTGCAGTGAATGGGGCATACTGCTGTTGGTAGCATACTGCACGCTTTTAGTAGGTGATTCAAACGAGCCGCTGTCCCCTGCTGCAGGTGGGACAGCTGCAGGCGGCGCAATGCGAGTGCTACGTATTGCTGCAGTGGCATCTATTTTTGTGAAGTATTCTGTGAGCTTTTCGCGAAGCATTTGATCAGCTTTTCGTGAATCATATACAGTTGACGCTCATTACAACGGACTCTGATAATTCGTCAAAAATTGTCCGTTTTATCCATAATATCTGAAATGCCTCACTTCCGAAACTTTGGTCGTGATGTGCAATGTTATTGCAAGAAGTGAGTGACAAACGTCCAAAGTAAAAGAAAAAAGAAAAAAAGTAGCAGTTTCACTCGAAAGGAGAAGCATCGATTGCAAACGTAAATTAGTAGACAGCTATGTGAAGTATGGATAGTAGTATTATTGGCCGTATATAGTTGTAAACATTAGCTTACGAACTAAATTAACAAGCCCTGTGTCATGCAGGCATAGGTCAACACGAACACATCTTGCTCGATGACTGCGGAAAGTCGCTGTCAAAACGAAGTGAGGAAGCGCAGCAGCAACAGCGAGCGAATTGGCCTTCATGCCATCTCTAACTTCAACGCAAACATCAAAAGCACAGCGCATACAAAGCTACCGGCACTAGGCGCACTTTTTCCACTTCGCAGATCGCTTTGAAGAAGAGGCCCACGCAAGCGCATACTTTGTCCCTATTGCAGATCGCTTTCAAGATACGGTGCCCGCTTGGCCGCGCTGTTAATAGCAGCCACCGGAGCAGAACCTTCCTCTCCATCACCTCCACCCTTGCCTCACGCATGAAAGATGGCCGCACTTCCACCCCGCTTCCCTCCCTCCCTCTCGCACGCACATGATATTGAGCGGTGTTAGGAATGGCTGGACGGGGTGGCAACGTGCCAGCTTTCAGCCCGCTGCACGTATTCCTATCCAACCGGACGGGGCACCCTTCAGAGAACTGCGAATGACCGGCAGCCACGTGGCGCGGGGTCAGCTCAGGAATGTGCTACCCACCAGTGCCACCCGGGACGGAGCAGAGTTCTACGAATTGATTGATTGAAAACTTTATTGTTCCACCGAGTTGGGGTGCCCGCCTCTTAACCTACACGTAGGTAGTGGGGGAGGACGAAGCAGTCCCCGCGCGTTGAGGACGGTGAGTCTTCACGGCCTCAACGGCCAGGCGGATTGCTCGACGCTGGTCATCTTCAGCCTCGCTCTGGAGCAAGGCCTCCCAGGCTTCTCTACTGTCAATGTTTTCCTTGGCCCCTGGGGAGCCAGCACACTCCCATATTATATGGTCTAGCATACCTTTTTGCTTACAAATTTTGCAGAGGGCGTCATTATAGTCCCTCGTCTGTGTCAAGTAGATCCAATGTGGTGATGTATAATTGTTTCCCTGGAGGCGTCGCCAAATGCGAGCGTCCTCCAGAGAGAGAGACCGATGCGGAGGCGAAAAGATTCTTCTTTCGGCTTTGTAGTGATCGACAATTTCCCTGTACGTGATCATGCTATCTTTTATCCCTGGAACTACAAAGCCCTCTGACGTCGGCACTGAGAGCTGTGCGGCACTGAAAGCTTTGAGGCACTGAAAGCTGGGCGGTACCGAGAACTGTGCGGCACTGAATCCTGTGTGTATGTGCGGCACGTGTATGTAAGTCATCATCCTCCTTCAACAGCCCTCATCCTCCAAAAGGGCAGGTCATCTTCGGTGACGTCGAATGATGACGGGACAAACGTTTCCGTTCGCTTGGAAACAAGGGCTTATAAGCAGCGTTTGCCGGCTGCTAGTGGGTGCTCGTGTCGTGCTCGTCGTCGGGAGCTGAGTGCTCTTTGTCATGCTAGAAATGTACTAGTGAGCTGTGTGCTCGTAAGCTGTTTGCTGTATGTTAGTCTTGCGGGCTCCATATGGGAGTCGCGCTAGACTGCCAATGTATCTTGCTTAAAATGTTAATATGTAAATAAATCCTGTTCACCGGGTTCCTCTCTTCTACGTCCTTCAACTCCTTCAAATGGTGGCAGCGGCAAGGTCGTCCGACGACTCCTACATCTGGTTGTCAGCGGTAGGATCGTCCGACGAATCTAATAGCGGCAATCGTCGGCTGACCCTCGCAAATCAGTTGCCAGCCTGTGTTGACACAGCAGAAGTCCCGTTTTATACGCCCAATTTTAACAAAATTGCCCTTAATTTCATCCGCTGTAGCTGATAGTTCATTGTAGCGGGGTCCGTTAAAAGCAAACTTCGTTGCATTAATAAAATAGGCAGACCAAACTAAGGCTGAAATAAGCGGGTGCTAGTTGGAATCGGTTGGTGCAGGACAGCGGTAATTGGAAATAAGAGAGAGGCCTTTGCCCTGCAGTGGACATAAAATAGGCTGATGATGATGATTATATGGAAAAGTGTTGTACACGGGTCCACTGTAACGAGTGTAGACTGTATTCATATTTCAAACAAAAAATTTCGCACAGAGGCTGCTCTACATCAACAGTATGTGAAGCTAGGCTTCTTATCCAGCCAAAAATTTTGTTGCAGTAGGCCTTTAATTCACTCGAATCTCATTACTTCGAACTTCCAGTTTACTCGAATTGGCGCCGTGGTCCTGTAAAAGTTATGTGTATTTCAATGGGTGAAAACGGCTGGTAACTTGAATGCGCAAGCATTTGCGCCGGTAAATTCGAACATACCACTCTCCGACAATGCTCTCAGCAGCGTGCCCAATCACGCAGCAACGCCTCCAACCAGCATTGCTCTGATCTGGCCATAGAGGAAAGGCTAAGGAGAAATCCCTCAGCATCGCGTGCGGGGAAAAAAAACATACACCGGACTAAGCACTTATTTTGAGTCTTCTTTATGCAAAGAGAAGTTCTTTTACAAGCTATTTAGTAACTGTGCATTTGCATTTTGGCATAATTCCAGGCACTTTCAACTCTACAAATGTGGCAAGCAAGATGGCATGAAGACTGTGTGATCAGTGTGCTTTGGCTTGGAAATGGTTCGTTAGCCAACACATCAAAAAACCCATTGTAACTGGATTGAGAAAACACGGTGAGTGGTCGTGCATTCTAGGAGGTTACAATCTTGGACCTGTTTGAAAAGTGAACCATTCGCTTGCCCTCGTGCGATTGATCAGAATGGCACTTTCCTGACCAAAGCACCATTCTGACCAAGCACATGAAGTTAAGAGGACTTAACTTTTTAAACCATTATAAAATTGCAGGTGCTGCTGCCTCGTTTCCGAAGCATTTTGTTTTGTCGACTGCTCCTCGAATCTTCTTGAAGGTGGCAACACCACACTCAAGAACGCGAACAGCCAATTCAGCCCCACAAGGCAGGCAATTCGGGACAGCTCGGGGTGCAGAGAGTCCACAAGGGGCAAAACTGTCCCACACATAAACTGCGGCACCACAAATGCCTAAATCGGCACGTCTGGTCGTCTAACTTTTAATGAGCCAAAGGCCTTAGTGGCTTCATGTCTTAAAAAGGGTTGTTTGTTGTCCTGGGCCCACACAAAACTCGCACCAGTTTGGTGAATAAAAAATATGAGCTGTTCAAGAGCCTGCTCTGAAAGTACGGTTGTACATTTGCACTTTCCTTCAAATAGCATGGCAGATAACACATACATACACACTGGTCACAGCAATTTAAAGCACAGAACATTGTAATCTGCTAGGTTAAGAGTGCTGAAAGAAGCCATACACATTATTCAAGTTCTGCCTCACCTTATCAGTCAGAACAAGATTAGAGCATTGATGTTAGCTATCTGCTACATGTAAAATGCCACCAATGAATTAATAACATACATTCAACACATTTGAAAATGAGTGAAAAACAATTCAGCAAGTTCTACAGAGTTTTTAAGCATAACTAGTACTTAAAGCATGAAAATATTCTGAAATCTGCAACATCACTGACATTATGGATGCTCTTATGTGTCCATCAATATCCACATTTAGAAAACTTAAGTTTTTCTGCTAACAAGCAACAGTTTACTGCTGAAATGCAGAGATAAATCTTGAATTTATAGTTTTCCACTGATGTATTACTTCTGTTTAATGTACCTTTAAGGTATAAAGTTTAAACACACAAACCAGCATTCTCATAGGTTTTGCTAGGTTAGAAAGGAAGTTACCTCTTTCTCCTTGGCTGGTTTCAGTGTGCTGACATCTGGCGAGAAAAGAGTGGTGGCCTGCCTTGGGGGATTCGGCTCTGGGTTACCTCGCTGCACTTCGTCCTCGGCGGCTCGGAACTCGAGCTTGGCAGAACCTAGTAGAGGAGTCTGGGTTGGTGGCTCGTCGTCGTCCAGATTCACCTCCACTTCTTCGGGCCCCTCCATTATACCTGAACCACAAACAAAATAGTGTGAACAGCTTTCAATGTTTTTGCCACAAGTGACGTGTTTATAACATGCTCTATATATGTAGTTTGTAGCATGCCTGCCATGAATGCACATGGCTGATAGGGCAAGCCAACCGCAATCCAAAATGACCGTAATATAGGGTAGCAATAAAAATACTGTAAACAAACAGGTCCTTTATTTGAAGGTATCATGTATCACTGAGAGTTATATCAACATTGATAGATATTGACAGTTACCAGCTATCAAGCACAGAAGCAACGTTTCAGGAATAGTTAATCTGCCGAACTAAACCTAGTGTACGAAATTTTGCACATTTTTACCTTAAAGTTATTGTGCAGCAGAATTGTGTCTTAAGTATGCAGATTTAATACATGTGTAAAATAAATTACAAGGCATGCAACATTTATTTACTTATTGTGAAGCACTAACTCCTTTGTAATAACATAAAATGCTAATGTGAAGCACAAGTTGGCCTTCTAACTAGGCACTTGTTTGAAGCATTACAAAATGTGAAGCATTCAGTAAATCTTGCAATATGTGCGTATCACACTGAAGCAGGCACAAAAGTGCACAAGTTACAATGAGCAATTAAAGAAGAAATGACTATGGCTAATAGGTAACAGCGTTAATCTGAAATGGCACAAAATGAGAAAAACCTAGTACCGAGAAGAATGACGATAATACTGAGTGGCTGCAGCTACTAGCATTATTTATAATTACCTAATATAATAAAGCATATCCCACATCAGTACTGCTTAAAGTGATGGCTAACAACATTGAACAGCTTTATGGTTAATTTGACTGGAGTTAGTTCTCTGCTAGTATGCACATCAGTTATGACAGGCGAGTTCCCAGAAATACTAGTTGCAAAATTCGGCTTGAAGCTACTGTTGCCACCAGTTTAAAAGTAAACGAGACTGTGTCTGACGACATATGCATGCATTACTTTATGCAAGTTTCTGAGCACTGTTGTAGAAGTGTTAGTAAAGCAGAAAACACAAGCAAAAGCATAACACAGGAATGCAGGGCGAAGTAATGTTGGCAGCTACACAAACACTGGCTTTCACACGATACTTGAACGCCCGAGGTAAAAAAACAGCTGCTAAACAACCTGAAGCAACAAGTGCGAGTTTCACTGCCAGCGTTACTACACAGAGTTTGAAAACAGAAAATAACAAGGCCTCTAGTGTACCTAGTCAAATGATTAATTGCCACGTCGTTCCTAAGAAATTACCGGCGCTTCAGAGAGCACGAGACTTGCTTACAAAATAGAAACTAATAATCCTAGGTCACTCACCTTCCCTCAAATTCTTGTGGTGCTGTAAAAGACACAATAAAGAAACGGTTCAAATTATGTACAGGTTTGCGCTGGTGTTCAGCTGAAGTAAAACAATAAACTAACAGCGAAAAGCTATGATCCGCAAGCAAACACTCTCGTGTAACACAGCATCGGTTTCAGGCTCACGAAGGGGCGGATCTCGGCGACTCCCACCACTACTATCTCAACCAGTTGCCGGTCAAAATCAACCCGCAATCTAGTGACAAAATATTAGCATGTGGCGCGTAGGTTCGAAGTAATAGAAAACAGAGACTGTAAGCGTTGCGGTCGCGTCTGCATTCGTGTCATTCACTGGTAGAGAATTAAAACACCCCTAACGAGGTGCGCATGTCCTGAGCATGGTGGACAAGCCGCAGGCGGTTGCGGCGACGTCACCGCGAAATAAGCGTAATTTTATCCTACTGCCAACATGCACAACACGCGATGAACAGCAAGTGTGCTTCACATACGTCAAGGGCTTATCAATAACGAAGCTATGAAGCTTGGTCAGCAGAGAAAATGAAACTATCCCGTTATTTAACGTGCGCAATCGACACCACCACCCCACCCTAGTGCCCGCTCGGCATGCTTACTATGGGCAAAGCGAAATGGACGAATACACGACATCGTGAAGTCAAATGACAGTACGCAACTAACTCACCTCAACGGCAGACATGAACATGTCATCCTCTTCTTTAGAATTTAAGTCGCCTTCGCTGAGTAATGGAGGTGGCTCCTTGAGGTCCGCCATGTCTCACGTCAAGATTCCAATTGCGGCGGCGCTGGCGCTGCACTCGCCGATCCGTCATTACCATAACTACTAGAGCAACCACTTCTGTTGCAGCGGACGTAAATAGGCTCGCCGCGGCGCCACCTACCACCTGAAAACGCGCTTAGTGGAACAGTAGCCTGTGCTAGCTGTTCCACCACACCTCGTTATTAAAATAACCATTATCAGCCGAAAACCGTTTCATTCGTGAGCAGAATGCTGAAACGTCTATAAGTACTACTCCGACTTCGCAGTGAAAAATAAATTAACACATTCTGCAAACAAGCTAGCCCAAAGGATGGGCTAAACTGCAGTCTACACACAAAACCATACTTATGACCTCGAGACTACGTACAACATATATATATATATATATATATATATATATATATATATATATATATATATATATATATATATATATATATATATATAAAGTTCACACAGTGAACTTTCGCTTGAGTGAACTTCAAGGGACCCAAGAAAATAGTTCAATTAACTGAAAGTTCACTAAACTGTATGTTAACTTGAATATGGAACAGCATAGGGCACAGCAGACATCGAACCAAAAGTGCAAAATGCAATTTATGGAGTTATGTACATCAATATATACAAAGTGTATATATAAAGTGTGTGACAGTTACGTTGCTGCCTATCTTATTCTGAAAAAAAAAAAAAAAAAAAAACGATCTTTACTTTTGCAATGGTAATCTTAAAGCACAAGAAGTAACAAAGCTCTCCAGAGAGTCTATGTTTTTGTGCACTTCCTCTGGCACAGCTTGTTGCTGAGACACGAAGTCTCGCAACTTTCCAAGGCATCCTACAGCCACGACTAGAATTACAGGATTTGAATCTGCCTCTGCCATTGCATTTTCCTTGTTGCATTCTTCTTCTTCAGGACGGACACTGGAAACAATTTCCAGGTTCGATAGTTCAGCACAGGTAACCAGCTCACTGTCACACTGCACATAGCCGCCGCTGGAGGGATGATTTGGGGGCGGCGGGCATCGGCTATGCCAGCGCTGCAGAGCGCAAAATTTTGTTCAACTGAAATATTTGCCATTAAGAAATTCGTTTAAGTGAAAGATTTTTGTAATGAATGCCCAGGAAGGCTGCCAGGGACTTTTTAGAAGTTTGTTATTCCGAAATATGTTCTTTAAACTGATGTTTGTACAACTGAGAGTTTAGTGTGCGTGTATATATACACGTAACAGCGAGTATACACGGAACTACATGCAGAAGTTATTTTGTTCGTAAAACTCGACATTCAAATGCAAATTTCTCATTGCAATGTCCTATCAGTTCCAGAATGAACTACATCCAAAAGATGATAAAATAGGAGTCTAATGGTTCCAACTGGCTCGCGCCAACAACATGAGTATTCTTTACTGGCTTGAAATGTTTTAAACACAAAACAGAACTTGTCTTTTTTAAATGAACATTTAAAACAAGAAGACATGAAACAACATTATGTTATAAATAGCTTGTAAGATTTATTTCTTTTAAAACAGCTAACGACGGACTGTCCTGCACCTATTAGTGCTCGGTCACGTTGCTGTACACTGTGCTATTTACATTGAATGCTGTGTTTCACCATCACTTCTTTACAAAAAAAAAAAAAAAAAAAAGACAGAAAGTCAGATGTAGTTTGTCCGAAACACCTCATAGCACGATGATAACAGTTCACAGCGTCACGTTTATCACCCAGAAACAGTGCAGTGGCACTGAGTGTTGAGCGCATGAGTCCATCAGTCGCGTTAACCGGATCAGTCCAATCACTTCACACTGTACACGGGTCCACTTCAATGAGTTCATCTTCTCTGGCACTTTCTGCCTGGCACTATGGCATAATCCTCTCTTTGCTCAGCTGTCAGGTGCCTGTGATGTGTACATATTTATAAAAGGGAGAAAGGACTTGGACGAAGCTCTTTCAACGTTTCAGTCACTGTCCGATGTAACAAGTGCTGTTTTCTTCTTCTTGCGTGGGGGCTTGGGCTTGGCAGCTTCTTCATCCTAGTAAAAGCAATAAACACCACACTTGTGTTAAGCGCACATAAAAGCCACAACAGTGATAAAAATTTAAGTGAGACTGGTTCTAAATGACACAAGATTGGCACAAATTTGCAAAATGCAGTCAAAAGGTCGTTCTAACATATGACACCCTTACAAATATTACCACCCAGTTTACAGTCCTCATATGCAACAAACAACAGACACCTTGAATAAAGACAGTTACAGTGTCTGTGGGCAGGAGGTCCACCCACCAGTAACTTTTTTTCACTCAGTCCCATCTTCACAGCTAAACAATGATAAAAATGTCATTTTGCACAACAAAACACTTTAATGAAAGGCAGTACTGCTTGCTGTTTGTGTACCCAACGAAGAATGGAATGCAGTCACCAGTACTTCTGTATGAAAGCATGAAAGAGATTCACAAGGCAACTTGGAGAGAATATTGTGAGGAGAGCCCTACATTAAAATCATGGAAAAAATCATCAGTATAGGCAGTACCCCAAGAGAACAAGCACATGTGGCTTAGAACACAAAAATGTGTTTTCGAATGGTGGCAGCTAGAAGAAGAAGAAGAAGAAGAAAATATACACAGTAAAACCTCGTTAAACCGTAGTTGGCTGGAGCTCGGAAAAATTATGTACCAAACGGTAGTACTGCTTAACCGAAATAGCACGAGATCGTCCACTTACCTGCCAAAACGGAACTCACAGAGACTGTAACGAAAGGGGAAGAAAACTTGCAGCATTTATTCACTTTGTGTGACAAAAGTGTTATTTTCGTTTGATGCCACGGCGGCCTAGCAGCGACGACAGCGGCCTCAAACTTACTGAAGCTGCCAGCCAGCTTTTCAGCCAGCCCCCTCTTCTCGGCAAACACTCGCATGGCAGATTCCTCGTTGGCGTTACGTATTGTTCGTGCATGCGCGCGGTAGCGCTGCAAAAGTTGTGGGGCGCCTTTTTCATTGAGAGGCGCTGTTCTCGTCGTGATGATTGTGTTTGTGAGGCTAACGTAATGTGCAGCTTCTACCACTATCGGGCCTGAATCGCCCGTGCTGTCACTTTCCGTGTCATCCTCATCACTGTCGCTAGTCGACACTTCGGCAGCAGCAGAGGCAACGATGTCGAAAAGCTGAACCTCGTAGCCGACATCTCTTCGCCGTTGCAGCAGCACTGCCGAGCAACTTCTTCGCATTCAAAACGCCACACACCGCAGTCAACAGCAGATCCCTCTCGTGTGCCAGCGCCGACTTCTTAGTGTCGCGTTCCATAGCACAAACATGGCACGAACAATGTCTAATTTTTCTTCTATGCTGAGCACTTGGCGTCTTTTTTATCTGAGCTTCAGCATGACGTGAGTCCTTGGTTGCACAACGCCACAACGCTCTCTGGCACGGCGCCGATATGATGTTGATGTTGATTTGGCTTCACGCGCAAACGCACAGGGCGCATGGAGGCCGTTGTTCCAATTTCTGAGGCTTGTTGTTCTGCTGGGCCGCTCGATGGAGACGACGCAGCGCCGTGTTTTCTCGACGAAAAGTGGAAACACTATGTGTTAACCGATACGTATGCAATAAGCTGGTACGATTTACGCGGATACAAAACACATTATGTTCAATGGCCGCTGAGTCGAGGATTTGACTTTACTACATTTAAAATTAGATTGCTGTTTAAACGGGTACGGTTTAACGAGGTTTTACTGTATATAATACCAAGTTGATGCAGAGCATAAGTATTCTTCCTGAGAGCTTGCATTTTGGCATAAAATGTCGGGCTTCGAGAAGCGCAACAGCAACAAAGGTACGTTTTTCACATACGCAAGACTACGAACCAGAGACCCTACTCACTTCCCTCGTGTATGAACAACGCACGTGCCTAAGTGTGTGCATTTTCTTTGCTGCAGACATGTATGCTCCCGAGACTCTCAAGGGACACTAAAGGCAAATATTAAGTCAATGTGGACAGTTAAAATACCATTCCAGAAACCTCAGAGCTCTTGTCTCGTGCCAAGAAAAGACTTAGTTTAAGAGGGAATCATGTCTGAAGGGTCCGCATACCTTTAGCACAATTCAAATCACCTGTCCCAGAGCGGGGCGCAATGACGTTGCATGCACCATCATAGCCATTTGCTGCCGTCAGTGAGTAAAACGGCTCCCAACAGACAGCACTACACTTTTTTTTTTGCGCAAAACGCAAATGCGCTGCAATGGAGAAACCGAGCCAAGACAAAGCGTTGGATTCGCCTATACATTTGCTGCTGCAGCTGCTCTTGCTCCAGTGGCATGGTCCATTTGAATATTCCACAACATCACAGGGACATGAAATTTTCTTCTACTTGCAGTTTGTGAGTTTCGCAAGCCAGCACACGATAACAAAAATACAAAGCTAAACTATCGAAACGCAAAAGTACAGGTGGTACAGAGCCGAGCGAAAACCAAACCTTATGACTGCCTGCATCCTTGTCAAGGGTAATGCAAGTGAGTTCTTTATTCTAAACATTGAACAGAACTGAACAAGTAGCATTTTCTTCCTCTAATAGTGTCCTGCATTTACCTCAATTTCTCGACTAGTAAAGCCCTGTTTTCAATAATATTGACGCCTTAGATGTTCTCGAGCATTGATCTATCACTTTGGTTGACCTAATATTTGCCTTCAGTGTCTTTCAGTTTTACAGGCCTGCTAATAGCTAGGTCTTTGGGCTAGTTAGTGTACTACTAGACTGACCCAATCTGCTACAACCTGATATTCATAGTTCAAACACTGACAGTCAATCAAACAAGCCAGATATGTGTTCATGAATGAATTGAAACCTAATTAATACTAAACCTACCTGAGGAAACATACGAGAGAGACATTTTATTTACAGAAAAAGGCAGATAGGTTGGCCTGGGCTGTAGTGCTCAAGCCTGCTACTCTGCACTGGGGAAGAGGGAAGGGGAGTGAAAGTATGGGGATGAATGATGAAGCTGAGGATAAGAGGAGTAGTGGTAACATACAAATGGTTCTTTGCATAAACCTGGAGATGCTGCCACTGGTTTTGATGGGCCTTGAGGTGAACATTAATTCATTTCACCCTTTGTGTAATGTACAGGTGTACCTCACCTCACTGCTCTCAGTGCTGGAGTCAGAGTCTGCTAGAACGGCTTTCACTCTGGATGCGGCTGCCTTCTGCGAGGAAGAGGAACTAGCATTGCTAGCCTTTCCCCCTCGGCCACCCCTTGATGATGACCCCTTGGGAGGTGTTGAAGGTGGGGCTTTGATCTCTTCCGCATCATCCGCCAAAGCGAAAAGGTCACTGTACCTGAAATTGATGTGGTTCAATGCAAAAAGAATGAGATGTTATGTGCAAACACTTGCTTTTCTGCAAAGCAGTGCCAAGGTTTTGTAATGTTTCATAACTGCATTTTGGGCCAAAGCGCTCCGTTTTGTGTGTCTCTCTTCTGCGTGTCTCGTCAAAATGTTGCACAATCCAACCTCTAATATGCTATATCAACATGCCCAGTCTTCAACCTTTGCATTTTTCCCACCCTTTCATAGACATATATACTTAAGTGTGTAATGAAGATAATATACTGAAAAACAAGATACAGTTATGATTGACATATGTGTTTATGGCTCAGCTATTTTATTTGTTCTACCAGTTACTTTACCTACTGTTTCTGATTTTACATGATACAGTCAAACCTCGATATATCGGACACGGATATATCAAATTATTTCGTATATCGAACACTTTCTATATCACCTGGAAAATTGCATGCATTTTTATTTTTAATTTCGAACAGGGTTGAATGTAAAATGGATATACAGTCAACGACTGAATTTTCGGACACCCAAATTTTCGGACATGCCTGATATTTCGGACGTCTTCGCGGCACCGCCACGAGCCCCATAGAATCAATGTATAAGGACATCTGAAGTTTCGGACGCTCAAACCCCCCGCCATCCAATTTTCCGGACTTTTTGACGGACGGAAGGAATTTTTGGCTCCTCGCGCAGCGCCCTTGAGAAAGAAATCCACTTGCAGCCGAAGCATATCACCGCTTTGAAGCAGAACTAGCTGAATCTAGTCGTCACACACCGATTTGGTCTGGCCACGCTGGCTATGTTCATCGCCGCACTTCCGCCTCTGGCGGAGTTTCCGGAGCGGCGCCATTTTGTTTGTTTGTTTGCGCATGCCACGTTTTGGCTAGCGTGGTGTGTGGTTGTCTGTTGTGTCAAGTGTGCTCTGCGACGCTAGGCCTAGATGCTTCGACGCTCGTGAGCGAACTCCACTGTTCGCAACTTGAGGATTTCGCTTGCCTTCGATGGCACCCACTCCGTCTTCATCGTCCTCGCCGATGGCATCGAAGCGCGGAAAGCAGTACCGTGGGACGACGTGATCAACGACCTCCGCTCTGCTGGGGTTTCCATACCCACGGAAATAACTTTTGAACAGTTTGTTGACGCTGACAACGAGATCGACTTCCGCGCAGAACTGACTGACGAGGAAATAGTCCGTCGGGTTGTGGGGGATTCAGAAGACTCCGATGTTGAAAATGAGGAGCCAATGCCTGCGCCACCTACAGGCGCCGAGTTGACGCGAGCACTGTTGACTCTTTCATCGGTGTACAGTGCTGACATGACCCTTGCTCAGATCGAGGCGAATATGATCGCATGCAACCGGAACGCCGTCAAAACAACAATGAACAAGTTCTTCAAGCCACTGCAGCAATAACACCGCCTGCCCGACGATGCACATGTACATAATAAATCGGCAGTCGGCTGCATACAGAGTTTTTGAACGCCTCTTTTTATAGCCACTTCACTGATGCTGTGGCAGGGTTTCGGAAGCCTGTTACTTCGCCCTTTACCTCTAGATCTGAGAAAAAAATAAAAAGGGTGCGTTTTTTTGCATGCATTCATTTTTTCGGACTGCCTGAATTTTCGGACGTTTTTACGTTCCCTAGAGGGTCCGAAAAATCGGTCGTTGACTGTATTGAACTCCGCCATCCCAGACCACGTGCGCTCTGTGGCCAGGCGGTGAGCATTTCTGCAACATCCTCGAAATTAGCGGTGGTGCGATGAGCGTTCCCGACTGCTGCGCACTATAGCTGCACACATCGATTGCACCTTGCAATCGATGTGTGCAGCTATCGCGCCTTGCGATCGTTGTGTGCAACCAAGCCAGGCGGCTTGGCTAGTTCGGCAACGTCAATGATACATTGCATTCACCACACTGACTCCTCCTCAGTGCCACGCTCTGTGCCATTCCTCGTGAGGCAAGGAATGGCGGTTTGCATCCGCAAGGACGTGCGACAGCGCGCGCTCGCTGGGCTCACTCATAGATGCCTTGGCAGACGCCACTCAATACTTTGTTATTGACAGCGTTTCAAAACGTTTCGATTGACGGATGTGGAGATCGCAGCAGAAGTAGCAGCCAAACGAAGATGCTGCCAAGGTTGATCCTGCAAGCGCTGATGTTGCCCTGCTCCCGACTTCAACTGAGGCTGTAGTTGCTTTGGCCTTTCTATGCCACTACTGCAGCGCAATAGAGGGCACTGGCCTATCACTTGTGGATCGTTTAAACTATGTTGAGGATTCCATGTCTAAGCATGCAGCTCCCAATAAGAAGCAGGCTACACTACTGCAGTACTTTCAGCTAAATAAATAAATACTTTCTGTGAAGCTTCGAGTATTTACTGCACAACATTTGGGGCGCGATCGGGGATCGTTGTTCGGAGCACGCGATTGGCCTAGACCGCACTGACTTCGTGCGGCTGATGAAGTCGGCTTGCTCTACGCTAACTGCGCGCGGTGCTACCAAACGCGTGCTCCGAACAACAATCCCCGATCGCACCCTTGGTTGTATTGATTGATTTGCAGTAGCTTTTGACGCATTTTCTACGTGATTTTATATATAGAATCCTGGCTATATCGAACTATTTCGCGATCCCCACGCTATTCGATATATCGAGGTTCGACTGTAATAAGGTGAGCCAAGAATGCAAAAACATTATATTTTGCTGAGGCTGCCATGTCTGTCAACGTGCTCTGCAACTATAGAAATGTGAATCAAGAAAGCAAAAAAAAAATTTTTTTTAAATATTCTTCTGCCAAGTACACTCACTTTGTTTTTTGTGCTTCAGTGGATGTGGCCTGGACTTGAGAAAGAGCCGCTTGAATGGCCCCCTGACCAAAGACTGGGGAAGGAAAAGAAAGAGGGATGAGATGGCATCAAGTGCAGTGCTCTATCTGATATAAAGGAAAATGAGGTAGACGTGACTGCGCTTTCTACATCCCTCCAATACAGTTATTCATTGCTACAACAAAGTCAACAGTACAGTATGAAACTGTCGCACGGGTGGTTTTTCATTAAATGTGCAGGTTGTGCAGAACCCACGCGACCTTCTCCAGTACTCATGCCCCCCTTCCCACTTGTGTTATCGAGCCCTTTCCTGCTACCTACCACCTCACCGGTGCTGTGTAAAAGGCCCGATACCCAGCTTTGATTATGAGTGCTCGTTCTTCATGTTCTCCCATGCGATTGTCCTTTTTGTGTTACCTTCTGTTACAAGTTTGATTACAGCATTAGGATAGAAAATGTAGCAAGCTGGTACTTATGTTGTGGTTCGTGTAGTGCTCACATAAAAATGGGGACAACAGAATTGTGCATTTCCTTTTCTGCTGTCCCTGCTTTTACATGTGCACTGCACAGACGACGAGTTTTGATTATAACCCTGCACCATATTGAGTCAGGAAAGAGTTCATAACAACTATCACGACAAAAATCAGACATGTTAATTAGCAAAGCCATCTGCTCACATGATGTTTGTTTGCAGTGCTGCCTCAGTTGGTCTAGGTGCGCTAGTGTCTGCTCCGGTGCTGGTCCTTGGTTCTTGCCAGCCAAAGGTTGCCTGCAAGGGACCAAACAGAACAATTAGGTAAAAATGTAGAATTTCAGCCCAGCTATTTGGTTAGACAGGTACAGAATGGGTACAGCGGTAGAGAAACAACAAATTATGTTACCAGACAGGAACATGCATTGGATGTAAGTGGAAAAGCAAACCGTGGAGAAAACTGAAGGTTAAAGCTTTTTTAAAGCAAAGCTTTAACCTTCAGTTGAACCTCAGTACTATAGCATAAAAGAATATAACAAAACAAATCTAATATATGCCTTGCTGATATAAGTGTGTAACAAATATATGCTTACAATGAATATCAGATATAAGGAAGGCATATTTGTGTTACGAGACTTCGTTACAACAAGGCTCAACTGAATTGCACAGAGTAAGACTTGTATTTTAATGGACAGTGTAAATTGCAGCAAACATTTGCTTACTAGCTAGAACCGCATTGATACATTTTTAAGGAACCACAGAAAAAGAACTTAACTGTGTGAGGAAGGCTGCAAATCGCCACAGCAATGAATTCTGAGGTTTTACGTGCCAAAACCACAATTTGACTACGAGGCACGCCGTAGTGGGGGACTCCAGATTAATTTGTAACTCTAGGGGATCTTTAACATGCCCCCCAATGTAGTGCACACAGGAGTTTTTGCATTTCGCTCCCATCGAAATGTGGTCACCGTGGTTGGGATTTCATCCCACAACCTCGTGCCTAGCAGTGCAACACCATAGCCGCTAAGTAACCGCAGTGGCTATTGCTACAGCTATGCCTATAACAGTCCTGAATGGCTGCCAATGACGTTATTAGATGCCTCAGCATTCATACCATCACTGGGGACGGAGTGGGCGCGTGTGTATAATTAATGGCCAGATGTGATGTTCCGTGACAGCAGTCCCTCTCCACTTTTGTTATGCTTCACCTAACTATTTTGCATATGCTTCACCACATGATGCAGCTTTATTGCGATGAAGCTGACTAAAGAGAACCGGTGATTATGCAACGCATATAATACCCCTGACACACGGGCATTCTAAAGTCTTTTAGGTAAGGGGACATCTACCGGAAAGGCGTTCAAGCGGAGTGACACATGATAAAGGAGTATCTCCCTTAAGACAAAGTTCCTTTGTGGGAAAGGAGATCGCGCATCTACTTTTCGAGCGGAAAAGGAGTTACTCTCACACACAGCATGCACGACTCGTCAATAGAAGGGAACCTGCCACACAGCTTCGGTGCCCCATAAGTATTTTTTTACCTTGCGAAAATGTTTTAATTTTTAGCGGTAATGCGATTTGTCGAACAGTGAAGATACTCAAACATCCTCATCACGTCGACAGTGCCACCATGTTGAATTCCGGCAGTGTCATTTCCTGCGTCGTCTTTGGTGTGTTAGCATCGTGAAACCATCGTTCGTTGTGCACGTAGGCCCACCTTCCGCAGTTGGCGGCTCGAGGGTACAGTGCGGAAGCAGTCAACATGAAGCATACTCATGATGAGTGGACGTTTGATGCTTTCTACTTTCGCCTTGCCTGTATTTATCTAATCTAAAAGAGATCCAAGAGCGACCTCAACTCTTGCTTCATCGGTAGCGTTTCGCTGAGCCATGATGCAAATGCGCAGTTCTGTCACGCGAACACAATTGTGTGAATAACACATCGAATAAAACGCGTTGCGCCTGCACGTACGAAGGAAGGGACAATAAAGACGTGAAAAAAGACGACAGTAATGTGGCCAGCACCAGAATAAACAGCATGCACAGCTATTCTAGTACACTGTAGCATAGAAAAACACCGACTGTACATAGTTGCTGGACCAATTTAGACTGCTGCTAAGAGCGCGAAAACACAAATAACATTAACTAATATGCGCATTATAAGCCATCAACAACGAAAAAAAAAATGTTTTTGGGTTCTACAGTAGCTAAGTGCAATCTAAATACACTGCTTTTTAAAAATGTTTTGTCTCTTGCTGCTTTAACAAGCTATTTTTCTTGAGGAATCATCTGAGGAATCTGAGTTCATCTGAGGAATCATCTAAAGAAGTTAGAGCGGTGCCATGTGTCATCGGCGCAACTCCTTTCTGCAAAGGGTCCTTCAGAGTAACAAAAGGAGTTTACTGCAAAGGACTTTAGTTTTGCCTGTGTGTCAGGGGTTTAAGACCCTTGCTGGCCCCAAAATAAATGTAGCCCTGCGCTTGTCGGATCTGGCCCAGTGTGCATGGTTCCGGATAGATTTTAACCAGTGAACCCTTCTTTGGGTGCTTTGCCAACTGCTCTGTGCACGCTGTCTCCCTATATGCTTGTCTGGCTTGTGCAACATCGGTCGCTTGTTGAAATGTATACATTTATTGTGCGAGAACAAATTTTCCTTTGCATCACTACATTTAGGTGACCACTATGCAGGCACATGCCCAGGATTTTTTTTTTTTTTTGGGGGGGGGGGGGGGGTGAGGGGGCAGCCCAAGGTAACTTTTCTATGCAATAGAGGGGGGGAGGGGGTGTATGTACCTTTACTAGTACAATTGTGAATAATGCCCACCATTTACCATAAAGATGCATAAACCCGCAAAAGAGAAATGAAATAAGGTGTATCTCACAGGCGTGTTTGTGAGATACACCTCTCCTTTTCTTGACAAACAAGGACCCACATCAAATGGAGGACTCACGCAGGAAAGATGTGCAGGAAGAACACTGTCAAGAACAAGTAAACAAGCGAAAGAGTAAAATAAAGATTTCTAGTACCGTTTGTTGAATTAGCTCTGGAAGAATTATAGAGAAATATATATTTGCAGAAGTCACAGTTCTTTTGGATCTCTCATTTACTGATTTACCAAGTTATGTGCCAAAACTGACTCGTATTGTTAGTTGGGAAGTTGCGCAATGGTGCATGGCCGCCAGCCCCATACAACCATGTAGAGCAGAGGAAGCTGCGGTTCTAGACGAACTGCAGCCATCGCGGAAGGTTAGAAAAACACCCACTGTCGTCTTTCTTGTGTCTGTAGTTTTGCGCTAAACAAAGTATTCATGAATTCGCACCAACTGGCCCGCCAACGCATTGTGCTGACCCACATAAGCACAGCAGAGAAGTGGCTATGTCAGGTGGCTTGACTGATAACTGTAGAAGCATTATTCAAAACACACCGAATCTTTCTCTTCTACCAGCGGCGTTCTCTCTAAACTTTTTAAATAAAAAGATGTTGATCCATGAATATTTAAAAAAAAAAACGGTTATATTTGTTAACTTTCGCTTTTCCTTCCTGTTTGGCTGTTGCCTTGTCTCTCTCCCAGAGTAGATCACTTAATTTCTCAAGTCCTTGTGACTCTTGTTTCCAGTTGCCAATTTTGCACGAAAAGTGCCGTACAATTAGGGAAAAACCAGACGAGGTAACGAGTGACATTCATATTTCTTATGGGTTTAACGGTTATTGGAGGGTTTGATGATGGACTCTGTTTCACATGATTTTATTTTCCATTTTGTCTAACCCGTATCACGTGTATATGGTTCCGAAAATCTGCCAGCATAGCGGTGCACCGTCACTCGAGGAAATAATGAAGCAAAAGGAAAAGCTAAATGCAACTGGCGTTTTCTCTGGCCGCAACTAGTTTTACGAGCATAAAGACCAGCTGACTAGGAACTGAATCTCCTTCCTCGTCCCTGGATCAGTCTAAACAAAGAATGTTGAACTAACGAAACAACAGCGATGCACATGACCGTTGCAATATATACTGACACCTTGAGTTAATTGCGGGGGCATTGAATCGATGATAAAACTGGTCTTCACACCCCAGGAGATGCCGATAACTACCACCATCCAAAAGGACTGAAAAAGGCAGCAGAACGTTTACTACCAAATAGCTGTCAAGTCTCAAGGTTGATTTGGCAGTGCTTTAGGAATGTGTGTGAGGAGTGGTGGCATGGGCGCAGGGGGGGGGGGGGGGGCTGGGTACGTGCGCGCCACCACGTTCAAATGCAACGCAAGACGCGGGAACACTGCAGAATGGTGACATATCAAATGGGAACATAATGCAGTCAAACCTTGATATAACAAAGCTCAGGGTGTCGACCAAGTTAACATTTTTAAATTCTGAGTTTTGCAGGTTTTCTCTGAGCGACACAGAACTTTATTTTATGTCAAGACAGGCTGGAGCATCACGTTGCCCGATGCTGTTACTCTCAAGTAAGCATTAAAAAAAAAAAAAAAAAAAAAAAAAAAAAAAAAAAAAAAAAAACACATCTTCATCCAGTTTGAATAGTAAGGAGTAGTGTTTATTTTATTCAAAATAGGAAACTGAAGGGAGGGGATAGTAAAATGGACAGCAAATAAAATACATTCAAAAACGAAAAATGATAAAGTCCATTGTAAATCGAGTCGAACATTTTCAAATACGAATAAAAATATATGCATACAGAAGCAAACATTTTCAAAAATGAGCTATTTCTATAACGTGATAGCAAGATCATTGGTATTAGGCCCAAACTTTGTCACATGTGAGAATTCTTTCTCAGCAGTTGGAAAGTCGACCTCATATGTCCTCACATATGTTCGCCCACGCACAATGCCTCCGTTTTGTGTTTCACTGCTTTCAAGAGTTTATATTGGTTTAAATGAGGGTCACCTGCAACTTTGCGTCAGCCAACACTTTGCTTTTTCCGCTCAAGCTTCTTCAAAGAAGAGGCGGCACAGTTCCTCTCCCGATCTTTACTCAATAGGACGGTCATTTCTGTTCTTGTCATCGTTCCGCAGCGTGTTCACCCCACGAACGATTTTAAGCATCCTCTTGGTCAGTTGTACAGTCAACATTCATTTTTCCTACTGCTTAGGGGCCACGAAAACGTCCGAAAAATCAAATCGGACAGTCCCAAAAATTAATGCTCGTCTTTTACTGCACTTAAGGGCTCAAATTCTCACAGGCACGTCTGAAAAAGCTCTGAAGGCCTGCCAGTACACTTATTAGGTATATCGGTGCTCGTACTGTGACAGGAGACGACGCTGGTTCGAGGCGGCGAGATAATCAAAATGGCGGTGGTGGTGGCTTCACTTAATGCCGTTTCGGACCTGCGGTCGCGACAAAAAGTCCAGAATATCAGACAGCGAAGGACTCTTGCATCTGAAATCACAGACGTTCTTATACATTGACTCCATGGGGCAAGTGGCGGTGCCACGAAGCCGTTCGCATTATCGGGCATTTCCAAAAAATCGGGCGCCTGGAAAATCGGTGGTTGACTGTACGCTGGCAACTCCTCCAGCCAACGACACGGCGTCAAATCAATTCGTTACGATTCCTCCATTTTACTCAAGCCAGCAGTGGGAGACTTTTGTTCCTTTTCAATAAAATGACAGCTAATTTTCCCCGATTGAAGCACAAATTCCCTGAGTTTTTCCAGACTATTCAAGATCCCCTAGAGTTCTCGGTTATCCTGGTTTCCCCGGTTTGTAGACACCCTGGAAGTTGTACTTGTAATAAAAAACCGTTAAATCATAAATTTCGTTAATTCAAGATTTTAATGTTGCAGCAGTAAAAACAACTTCACAAATCCCCAAAAGCATTCCTGGTGGATAGAACTTGTCAGTAGGCACTTATAAACAAACACGAAAAGGTCGGGCCACAATAGCGCGGTTATGTGTGCCAGCACATGTGGCACAGAACGTGCCGACAGCAGTGCATCGGTGTGGCTCACAACATCCGGAATTCGCGTGTGTTGCGTCGCGCTGCGCAGTGTGATAAATCATGGACTTCATGGCTGACTACGCTTAGTGCCCGCATCCACTATCATATGGCGGCCACGAATTAAAAAGAAAAAAATTCGCCCTGTCCAATAAAGTGACAGTTTTGCTAGAGAGGCTGAGTAGGTGTGTTCGCATTGAATAGTCCCAATATGTAAAATTCAAATATTTTTCAAATACTTTTCGAATATTTCAAAACGTCAATAGCGCCCAATTAAACATAAAATTGGAGCAACTTAATGTGCAGTAAGTTTTCACCCCCGCGGGCATAGTATAGACATAAAATATGAGAGCTTGTGTAGTGCAGCAGGCTACTTCGCTTGATAGCCATACTTTACAGGCTATACAGCAATCATCTGCGATTTCTGAAAAATCCTGTTCATGTGAAAAAAAGAAACGACTTGTTTCTGAAAAGTCTTGTGCATGCGAAATAACTACTTATTTGCTCCTAATGCTCCATTTCTGTTCTCATAAACAATGCTTCATAACATACTATGTAATGACAGAAACTTGCTATTAAGGATACTAAAATGTGAACATTGCTTTATATTAACTGTGATAGTGGCTGTTCATTACCATATTTACTCGCATAATGAATGCACTTTTTCTCCCGAAAAATATGTGCAAAGTTGGGCGATGCGTTCATTAGGCGGGGTAAAATTTTGAGCGAATTTCTTTTTCTGCAGCCACCTTTAAAAAAGTCAGTTTCGCCTGAAATTAGAACCATCAATTGCAATAGCAAATGTGTAGACAGCTACACTAAGTAAGGACAGTAGTTTTATCGGCCGTATAAACGTGCAAACATTCGCTTCAACACAAACTGAGTGGCGAGAACGCAGCATGCACAAAGGTATGAGCCGCCACCAACTCAGCCCCTGACGCAGATCGCTTTGAAGATAGGGCATGCCGCGGCTGCGCAATGCACAGTTGCTGTCGGAGTAAACCCCCCCCCCCCCCCCCCCCCTACTCTCAACCCCAGCGCCATGCGTACGACAGAAGACAGCGTGTTTCCTTCCCGCTTTCCTCCCTTGTACTCAGGAGATTGAGCCACAATCATCGGAGCTGTGACCGTTGCGGTTGTGCAATATGCAGTTACTGCCAGAATACAATGCCACCTCCCCCTCCCCCCCCTCTCCCCAAGGGGCCTTTTGTGCGATGAAAGGCGGCGCCGAGATAAAGCCATGATCGTCGGCTTCTCTTGCACGCCTTCACTCACACCTACACCATGCGGCGCGTGGCAACGACGACGATGGCAAAATTGCACCTGGAGCGTCCACATAATTGATATCGCAATAAAAGTAGAAGGCACGGTACGATTCAGCATCCGACACGGCGTCGGACACAATCGCACCCGCCGGACGCCATATCAAACGCTGAATTGTATCGTGTGTCTCCTCCTTCATGGCAGCAAGTTCAGGGTGCAATCATTATGCGAGAAAAAGAAGAAAACACACTTCTTGTATGGAAAAGTGGGGGCTGTGTTCAATACGCGATTGCGTTCATTATGTGAGTAATAAGGTATTTGAAAACTATTTGTATTCAATTCAATCTCAAATATTACTATTCGCAAACCTCTAAGGCTGAGCATTGATGACGATAGCAAGAGACAATTACATGAAGTAAGGTTCGTAATTTTATTGGTGTCACGCGCAGTCAGGCAAACGTTAATCTCACTCAATGACCTAGAACTTGTTGTCTTGTCACAACACAAGCGAATGTTTTACACTGTGTCTCTGCCTTGGAAACTTGAGATTACAAGACTGCTAACACTAAATGCACGGGAACACAATGCGCATCAAAGCACCAAGTGCCTTGACCTTTGCATTTGCCACAGATTACCATCAAGATATGGCGTGTGGACCATGTGTGAGGAGGAGATTGACGTGCGATGGGGGAAAGAGCAGACATTCCTCCTCCCTCAGAAGGTGCTTGATCATGTAACCGCACGTTTACACCTTCCCCATCCTCCTTGTGCTGAAAGAATAATCAGCTCTAGCGCTTCTCTGAGCACTACGAGCTGCCGCAGGCTTCGCAGCCTCCTCAAGTTATTTATCAACATGACAATTGGCAGAACAATGTTTCCTGCCTACATCGTCCCAGCACATGCGCTTTGATGGTGTTTTTACCGCACAAGCGTCTCACGTGGAATGCGCTTCGAATTACTATTACCTCAACCGTCATTTCTATAGTTCCTTGCTAGATTTAATAGCCATAAAACCTCTAAGTAGATGCTTTAAATGGCAGAAAGCCTTGTTAAATCGGAAACGTGTCATGAAATTACTTCATTAAATCATGGAAAAATAAAATAAAATTAGAAAAGAAAATGCGGTTTTCAATGGAACTAAGACTGAAGAATGAAAATAGTTTGTTACCTCACCAATTTTGTTAAATTGAGATTTGTTATATAGAGGTATGGTAGTACAAATAAGAGTCGATGGGTTTCAGTTCAGGACCGTAGAAACGCATCGCAGCAGCTGAGAAAACACAACAGCTAGGAACTTATCAAAGGGGTTCCACAGCATAAATATGCAGCAATTGAAGTCATAGCGCTGGATTGGCATGTACAAGAAAGATAACAGAATGTGCACTATCAACTGAATTTTATTTCAGAAAAGTATGGTGCTTATACTGGCCAAATGAGTGAAAATCATCGCAAGGGCAGCCCAAAATTTTCCAGACAGGCAGTTTCTTTTCTCCTTAGAGTAATCGATGGAGCGCTGCTGCATTTAGCGCCTTCATTCGCAATCAAGCCTGCTTCTACAATTTCCCACGTATCTTTATCTGTATTTCTAAACACGACTAAGCAATTCCTAAGCAGTGGTTTACACCTGCAATCATCACAATGCACGGAGACATGTCCAGCTCGATAACAGTTCAATTTTTGCTTGTGTTCCCTTAGCCCGTCATTGAGGCATCTGCCTGTCTGCCCTATGTACACTTTGCTGCATCAGAAAGGGAAGCAATATACAACACCTTGCGCGCCGTGCACAAGCAGCGGCCAATGGTTCTTTGTGCATCCTCGGTGCGTCTTTCTCAATGGATCGGTGGCCTTACATATGCTGCATAGTTTTTGTGGATTTGAAAATATGACGTTTACTTCCACATTACGGGCCACCTTCTTCAAAACATGCGATATCCTATGCATGTACGGTACAACCACCTTCTTTCTCCTTTCGTGGCTGCACTTGTACCTGCCACCCGGTTCCGCACTGATAAAAGTATGTGGAAAGGGTAGCCTGCTTCCAGTAGCCACTCTTTTTGTCTCAAAGAACTCCTAGGCATCCGGTGGGGGCACAATTTGCGGAGCGGATTCACAAAACACAGGTTTGCGATTGCTCGCTTCACCAGCTTTGAATGTGACGAGGCATGCGAAAGCAGCATCTTTGTTTTCCTAGCGTAATATTCCCAACAGCTATGATTGGTGGTCAAATTTAGTTTGATATCTAAAAACTGGATAGCATTATTGTTAGGTAGCTCATGCGTAACAACCAGATTGTCAAGAGATTCATTGAACATGGCAGCCACATCATTTACTGTTTCAGTGTTATTTGAATTGAAATCACAGACCACGAGGTAGTTGTCCACATATATAAAGGTTTTTAAAATCTTTAGCGTCACGAGTTTTTCTTTTAGACGTCTGTCATGATAGGCGAGAAACAGGTTGCTCAAGGCAGGGGCCAGGCATGATCCAATACACACTCCTTCTTTTTGAAGATAGATGTATCCCTCACATTCAACATCGGTAGACCTTAGATAAAACGCTAGACGTTCTGGGAACCCACTGGATGAAAAGCACGTCCTGTCATCTTTCTTGTCCGTGTCAATCCAGCGCTTTGAGTTTTATCGATGCAACGAACGAACTAGCCCAAAAATCTGCACTCCTAAATATGCACATTGTCATGGTGCAGGGGCCATGCATGTGTTGTGACACCCGGGACAGCATCACGGCAGCATGAGCGCACCTCAAGTGTCTATATTTATTGGTATCACAATAAACGAACGGCAAACAACACACCGTTTCCGCTTGGCAGCTGAGCCTGACTTAGCGAAGAGGGATCCAACAAGCTCCGAGAGCTGCACCTCGTGCTCCTGGGTCCAGTACTTCAGTATGGAGACAACAAAGAGGTCGTTGCTCTTGACATCTCGGCACAGGATGTGTTTGAGCAGCTCCATCGAGGGCCTTTGTTAGGACAAGACAAAATCAGTACAAGGAGGCAAAGAAGAAGCAAGAGGCATAGAAAATGCCTTCTTGCCACTGAAATGCATAGGACTATTTATTTCAGGATCAATGTAAACAAAGGCAGAAGCTACACAACCAACAAGAATTTTCTGGACACACCGGGGTGTCAAGTTGACTAAATTCTAGTATACACCAGTTGCTTATTTTTGGTGTACAATATGATTGAAGACATATTAGAACAAGTTAATGTTGTACCAGCAGCCAAAAGAGCATGTTGATTGAAATGTGTTACAGTGAACATGCAAGTTGAATAACACATTTTGACGACAAAACAACCTTTACTTATTCGCACTGCAGCAACAGCAGAGAAATAGAGATGATGTTTGGAAACAGCTACTGACACGTTTTCTTTCCTCAAATAGTTTTGACTTAACTGCCTAAAGCTGTCGCTTAAGTTTCCTTATATTTTGACAGGAAGTAGGAAATAAATCTGAAAGCCTCTAGTCTGAAAAACAAAGAACCTAACAGGGTTTAAGTGAGTGGTACATAAGCACCAAAAAGCAACACCAGAGACTACAAACTGCTTTATGTGCAACTGCAATGGTAGAGTGAATGTAAAGAGGCATTGCCATCTGCTGAAAAGCAATAGAGGTTATCCATCTGTGAAGTTTGAACTTGGTTAAAAAAAATGCTGATTTCACCCATATAACACAGTAGCCAAGATGCAAAAGAATTTTTAGCATCAAATTTAAAGTCCTAAAACTTTTTTAAAGACATCACCAAAAGCAGAGAAAATTGCCATGCTTTTCATGTACAAAGGTAGCCTAACAGCACTTTGAAGCTGAGGATGCATTGTTAACCCATTTCATGACATAACACACAAAGAAAACACAATATGCTTCCCTCTTTGGCCCAACTCTCCTGGCACTTATTTCAGTACTGTCACTTTGACAACAATATAATTCTTTACTCTGGCCCACCACACAAAAACACAATGCATTACATTAAACTTATTCATCCATGTGGCAGTACTGCTTGTCGCAACCTATCATGTCACATGCATTTTTATTGAGCAGTCAATGTTTATGATATTAAATACCTGTTCTTTCAGGGACTTAAATGCCTGACCAACTTTAAGCTCTTTTTTACCCTTTAACCCCCAAGCCTCAGCTGTACTCGTCATGGGACCTTGTACCAATATCATCAATGACAAGTCGCACTTGTTCAGCCCGGTTTTCTGCTGCTCCCACGGCCAAAGACGAGTTAAGGTCAGCACTGATGAAAAGCTACCTTAAGAGTAGCCTTTTCTAAAATAAAAAGAGAAAAGAAAGAAAAGAAAAAGAAACCTATTAAGACGCAATGTATATTTGCAGAATCTGAATGACATAGTAAAAAAAAATTATGACTACATAAAACTTGGGAAATTTGGTACGTTTTTCTGAAGTTATTTGGCGGTTAAATGGTTAAAATCACCATACTCATAGAATGGCAGAGTAAAACTATTTGCGTGACAAATTTAGAAGCTAATTTTGAATACCAACAGACTCTGAGCAAAACCGCTTGCAATTAAAGATATTTACCTCTCTTGCTTCAGGAGCAGCAATATGCTTGTCAAGGCTTCGGCATGGGCTGCACATGTTTAACACCAATGAACACATATAAACAATACTTTATTTATATAATGTCATGCAGTATGCGCAGTTATATTGAAACTGACAAGCGCTGCAACACGTGCACACACAAAGAGCACATGCTTAAAAAGAAAGGTACACTACTACATACTACACACACTAATACAGACTACAAGCACACAAGGTCAGATCGAACAAAATGGCCAGTAGCACCTCAAAGCCTATGCAGTACTACATGGTACATGCCATGATCAGGCATGCACTGCTAGAGAAGATAGTAAGTCACAATGTAGACACCAAGAAAACTCAACTGTAAAGAACTCAACAGAAATGGATAAAGCCATTCCTCTATTGAAGCTTTGTTCTTCTCTTCTTCTCCCCTGGTACTTGTGCCACTTTGTCCTTGTCTTGATGGAACTCCACATTCTCTGGGGCCTCTGAATTCATCCTTCCTGGGATAGTACAGGATGATGTTCTTAACGGAGCTAGCTTCGACGGTGTTTACCCGAATCTCGTAGTAGACCGACCTGAGAATCTTTTGCTGGCTTGCCATCTTAGTGACCATGTACGGACCACTAAATTGGCACTTGGGTTAGCTTGCTCCTTTCTTTAAGAGTACGAAACTACCAGGTCCAATCGCAGGCAACTTGTCGAAGTTTCTCTTCATTCCAAATTTAATTTCATTTGCTGTTCAGTTGTCTTGGGGTCTCTAGAAGAATAACACGGCTGGCGATTGCTAACTGATGATCTGCAGGAAGCCAAGGACTTGTTCCATTTGCAAAAAAGTATGGACTACAGCCCAACTTCTCCGTGTAGCTGTTATTGTGGTGAGTCACTGCAGCTTCCAAGGTATATTTCCACCCACCAGGGAAGGCAGGGTATAAATCCAAGTAGTACTTCTTGAGGTCGCAAATTAAACTTTCTGCAACTGCGTTGCCTTGCAGGTGGTACGGCATCGAAAATCTTAGGGAGATGCCTCTCTGTTCTGCCTATTTTCTGAGCTTTTCGCTACAGAAACAGGTCCATTATCGGAGACCAATACTTTAGTTGCCTTGAAGATGACGCATTCCATTAGGGCAATTTCAGAGTTGGCATTCACTTTTCCACATTTGGCTGCTACCATTCTCGTACATTCATCTATGGTGACAAGGAAAGCCTGCGTCTTTGACACCCCTTCTCCCTTCTTTTCGGTGGACAACTTCAAAGGGTACACTCGAATATGTGGGCATGACCATTTCATTTTCTCTAGGTTTGTACTTGGCTTTCGCCCCTTGACACAGGTGGCAAGTGTAGACATATTCGTGCACATCTTTTTTCATACTTTCCCAACTAAAACACTGGTTTATCTTCCTGAACATCTTTGAGAATCCATCATGTCCTCCAGATTCGGCACTGTTGTGGTAAAATTGCAAGATTCTTGGCCTATATGTCTCTGGCACATAAAACTTCTCGCCCTGTGATCAAATTCCCTCTGTGCCCCCCCAGGTGTTGATGGCACATGCTTTTTCCGTATTTGCTACTGATGGAATGTGCAGCCTTGATAATGCATCAGTTTCTGGCAGCTTGTCCCCTGGTCTGTGGGTCACTTCAAATGTGGATTGTTGCAATTCGTTGATCCACCTCGCAATTCTAACTTTTAGCTGCGAGATATTGAGAAGACAGGTAAGTGCTTTGTTGTTCATAAACGGCTTGAACTGTTGACCTTCAAGGTGTGTTCGGAAATACCTTACAGCCATTACCACTGCAAGTGCTTCCACTTCCGTAGTAGGGTAGTTATCTTGCGCTTTCGTAAATGTGTGAGTAATAACCCACAGCGTTGAGTTGGCACGCTGGTGGCTGTGAGTCATCCCGTCGGTAGAGGACAGCCCCAGTTCCGTAAAGTGATGTGTCCGCGCAGAACTTGAAAGGCTTTTTCAAGTCCGGAGGTATGAAGACTGGATCTGAAGATATGATTTTCACAAATTCTTGATATGTTTGTTCACAATGTTCACTCTAAATAAACGGTACACCTTTCTGTGTTAGAGATATCAAGTGCTTTGTCATGGTGGCGTAGTGCGGTACAAAGGCTTGAAAATGCACAGACAGACCTAGAAAAACTCGCAGTTAATGCAAATCGTGTGGCCTAGGCAATGTCTTTATAACCCTCTCGACAGACTCTGCTCTGGTACTTTTCTGTGGCCATCAAACACCCTGCCAAGAGCCAAGAAATACCACAGACCACACCAGATGAACAATTCACTTTTTCTGACATTTATGCTTAACTCGGCCTTACTCAGTGCTTCCAAAACATCTGATAAGTGATTTGCATGCTGGCCCTCTGTCTTTAAGTACACAATGACACTGTGTACATAGACGTTGCAAAACTGACTAGTAAAAGCAGATAGATTATTGTTCATCATTTTTTGAAACCAGGCTTGTATTCAAAGAAAGGTTTAATGATACGAAATGCAGAGAGGTCGGCATGAGGTACATTCCTCTAGCCAGCTACTCTGTGTTGGGGGAAGGGGAAGAGGGAAAGAAAGAGGGAAGAAAAAGGCGCATGATGGGTGACGATGATGAGGAAAGATGTAAAGCATATAGTAAGCTGTTTGGACAACTTAAAGACTACAGTCCAGGCCCGTGCTTTTTAAAAAAACCAAGTAAGGCCTGGATAGCCTTAAAACACGATTTAACGTCTGACCAAGTGCCTAAAATAATGCCCTCCGACAAAGGTGGGCTGCCGAAGCACGTAAGGACATTATTAAAATTTTGACACTCTTCCAATACTGAGGGCAGTCACACAGCACATGACCTATAGTCTCTTTCACATTGCACAGTTCACAGTCTGGTGACTCGGTACATCCCCTGAAGTGCACAAACTCCCGTGTAAATGCCACCCCCAGCCTAAGTCTGTGCAGGAGGCTGGCACAGCTGTGTTGAATTTCGGGTGGTAGCCTAAATTTTATGGTGGGGTCCAATCTTTCGAGTCGTCTGTGGCAATTATCCGGATTGTCCCAGTGCTTTTCTGTTTCTGTTCGGATGACACTTGAGAGAAGGCGGTTGGTATCCGCTCTTGAAAAAGGAATCGCAAGCAGTGGCTCTAGTTCTTCAAGCGTCTTCTTTGCTTCGACATCGGCCAGTTCATTGCCGTGTACACCACAGTGACTGGAAACCCACTGAAATGTAATGTTGTGGTCGTTCTCTTCCGCTAGAGTGGATAGCTCAGCAGTCTGAAGAGCCAATACTCTGCAAGAGGTTTCTTTCATTATGACTCTAAGTATCTGCAAAGCGGATTTCGAGTCACTAAAGACTGTCCATACTTGAGGAGGCTGTTGCAAAGTATAGTGCACTGCCTCTCTGATTGCCACGAGTTCCGTGGATGTTGGTGTCGTCTTGTTTCGCACGCACGACGAAAGCTGCATCAGACGTATACGACGAGACCAATCCATCTGTATATACGTTCGCTGATGAGCCATATTCTTTTGACATATATTCAAGTGTTAGATGTCTGAGGCCCACGGTAGGTAGAGTATTCGCGATTTTCTAGAAATTCCTGCGACGTATCCGTATTTTGGACATTACCCATGGAGGCAAACATGGAAGGTCAGCAGGGGCAAAGTATGATGGTATGGCAGATTCTAGGCATTTAATGGCTCTTGAAGAAGTGGAGTCCGGCTGTATGTCGGGATGTGTCGATAAGGGGTGGTGTCAGTGACGGCACAGCAGCCGCAGAAATAATCGCAGAGGTTCGCATCGCAGAAAAACAGGTATAGGGGTGACGCAAGCGTTTTCAATTGCACCATAAATTGAATTGCAATATGGAACCCCTAGACATGTTCTCAGAATCTGTGCCTGAGCACTTTCCAGCGTTTGCAAAAACATGACGGGCTCATACCTGATAAAACTGGCAGGTTATAGTGAATGTAGCCAATGTAGAGAGCCTGGTACAGCCGGAATAGCGAATGCTCGGATGGGCCCCACTTCATACCGGCCAGAAAGCGAAAAACTTGAGCAAGTCCAGTTAATTTCTTCTGTAACATTGCTACATGCTTCAGCCATGAAACACTGCGGTCAATGACAACGCCCAGGTACCTGTGGCGGGTCACATATGGAATGACATTGCCGTTGATAATAATCGAATATCGACACATAAGCTTTCGTGTGAACGCTATCGCAGTGCACTTATCTGTGGCCAATCGCAATCCTTGGCACTGAAGGTACCAAGATGCTAAGAAAACCGCTCGCTGCAATCTTGCACGAAGTTGCAGTCCTGTGACTCCATACACCCATATGCATACGTCGTCAGTGTAGGTACTGATGCGTACTCTATCAGGAATTATTTCCGCAAGGCCAATAAGGGCAACATTGAAAAGGGTCAAGTTGAGCACTCCTCCTTGAAGCACTTCACGGACAGCAACATGCCTTCTCGTTTCGCTATCATTTGTGGACATGAAGACTGTGCAGGTAGGTAGCTAGGTAGCTTACAATCCACATGTAGAGACGGCTGCTGATGCGCAAATTAATGAGGGCATCAAGAATGGCTTCGTAGAGTACATTGTCATAGGCACCTTTGACGTATAGGAAAACTCCAAGCCAGCGCGTCCCCTTTTCGTGTTTGATCGTGGACACAAGATTAATGACCCCATCTATAGCAGACTGTCCACGTCTAAATCCAGTCATCATTTAAGGATAAAGCTCGTTTTTTTCCATCAACCACTCTAATCTAGTTAGCACCATCCATTCCATCATCTTACCGAAACAGCTAGCTAAAGCCACTGGTCGGTAAGATGACTGTTCGCAAGGCGCTTTTCCTGGCTTTAGGAGGGCCAACAAACGGCTGGTTTTCCACTGTTTCGGAACTGTACTGGACAACCACGTTACGTTATAGTACGACAGCAGGGCTTTTCATCTTTCCACGCCAAAGTGGCACAGAACAGTATATGAAATACCGTCAGGTCCAGGTGCAGAAGATCGTTCTGCAGTAGCAAGTGCAGCGTCCGATTCCGGCATCGTGAAAGGAAGGTCAAGATGAGCATGTTTAGGAGGTGGTGTGGGTCGATCCAATGTGATACATGTTAACATATCTGTACTCCTAACTCTCTTACAGAAGTCCTCGGCAACCTGCACTTCCGTCACAGATAAGTGAAGTGCTAGAGCATGGAAAGGATGTTTTTGCTGAGGAGGGGCACAAGGACTCCGTGCTATCTGCCAGGTCCTAGGAAGTGGCTTTCGAGGATCCAGCGACCAACAGAATGTCCTCCATCGTTGCTTTCCCATTTTTTGAAGGTGACACCATATTTTTCGTTGAGCTCATTGACATAAGACAAGGTCTAATGAAGATTTTCTTCGCCTACACTTCCTTTCCGCTCGACGACGGATCACACGAAGCTATTCATACTCAATGTCAATTGTTGTTCTTGATGTAGGAGCACTAATAAATTTTGTTGTTTTCTGCACTGACAATACAATAATGTCCTCTATATCAGATGGTGAGGTGATGTCTCCGCAATACTCTTCTACACATGTAGAGAATGTGGGCCAATCAGTGCGGCGTACAGAAGACGCAGTTGATTGCACAAACCATTTCATCTGCACATATGTTGGTATATGGTCGCTCCCATGCGTTTCTACGTCCGAGCACCAACTGATTGAGGACAGGAGGCTCTGAGACACAATAGTGAGGTCTAAGCAACTGTTGTAGGAAGTGCTGCAGATGTAGGTGGGAGACCCATCATTGATGACAGTCAGACCTTCAGTGTCTATGAAAGCCATCAAATTCTTACCTCGACAGTTCATTGTGGCACTTCCCCAGTAAGGATGTTGAGCATTGAAGCTTCGAACAACAACTTGAGGGCCTGGAGAACCTTGTAACACAGTCGATAGGTAGGGGAGGTCAAGTCTTTGTCTAGGACGTATGTAGGCGCCAATGATTGAAAACACCTGTAGCTTAAGTTTTAATGTCACACACACATACTCATTGCTGTCATGTGGAGTGACTGTATGCCGAACAAATGTCATGCTGTTGCGTATACACAGTGATACTTTGCTCTTATGTCCATCTTCACATGACCATTGCTGGACGTATACGGAAAGGCGAAATGGCGATGTGAGATTTGGCTCGCATGGGAAGTGGCATTTGAAAACTCGTTGCCTAAAGTCAAACATGCGACCACTTAGACCTCGAGCATTCCATTGCATTATAACAGAACGATGCATCTTCTGTTGCAATGTCCACTGTTTTATCACGAGAGCCATAATTGCCACTCTTATTTTAGAGCCGCTAGTAGTGGTTAAATAGCATCTAACCCCTTTGCAACAGATACTGCAGTTGGCATTGCCAATCCGGAGAGCAATATTCGCATAGTGATTACTAGCTGTTTAAACATGCCTATCACCTTTTCATTTCCAAGCCTTTCATTACCCTCTTGGCTCTTGGGGGATGCCGAAGAAATATCTCCACCTGATGCCCTCTGAGGTAGTGAAGGCTACTCAGCAGCTGAAGAGGTTGGACACACGTTGGAGGATGCCTCATTCCTTGGCGGGCGCGGAGTTACTGAGGGAGGCATACCTTGTGTGTGCGGTCCTTGCTCTCTCTGTGGCATGCTTTGCAGCCAAGGACGCAAAGGAAGTGCCTCTTTCGACCGGCAACTTACTCTAAGAGCGGCGACGCCGTTGCTGCAACCAGTGCCTTTTCTTGCCGAAGGAATCGACAGCCTCCTTGTGCGTGGAGCTCTCTGACCATTTTTCACAGAATTTGTCTCTCCTCTACCCTTTTGGGGCACTTCTTGGATGCCACTTCATGGGATCCGGAGCAATTTGCGCATTTCATGGTTTCAGCTGTACAGGATTCCATCTGATGGGTACCATCACACCTTCGGCACGATGCAGGATTCCTACACACAGCACTCATGTGGCCCAGTTTGAAACAATTGTGACACTGTAACAGTCGTGGCACATATGGTTGTACTGAGTGCCTCACATACCCTACTTTGATCGATGCTGGCAAGGAATAGGTGGGTGTCGAGGATTTGCACTGTTGACGAAAGTAGAGACCGCAGGTCTTCCCTTACGCTAGGAATGCGCGAACTGGAATGTTGCCAATAGTTTGAATAGCTTTCAAAGCCTCCAATGCTGCTTTAGAACTCACGTCCACCGTCAGAATGTTCTTCCGAGCACTTATGCGGATCTCTCTCACATGTCCTGAAGCTATTCGATTAAAATATTCGGTCAGCAATTGCCTGTTCAATGAATTCATATTTGCTCCTGCTGTAGTTGGCATGCAGCCAACGGAGAAGACCCGTTTGCCACATCTGCTTTTACGAGTGGAATCACTGCCTGTTGACGTCCTGCGAAGTTTGCGCTTCAAGTGGTGCGATTGGACTTGCGTGTGATCACTGTCTGAGTCCATCTCTGCTGCTGTTGAGCTATCAGATGAATTGGGAAGCCTATAATCTGCGATGTTGTGGTTTCCCAAGGGCTGGGCTATCGCCGTAGGACTCGCCTTGTCAGGAGGGCGCAGAGGTTCTCCGTCCCCCATATCCCGGAGGACGATGTCTTCGGTGAAGTTCCTGATAGCTAGAAGTCGCACAACTTTGAAGAACCACTAAACAAGGACGTTCGTTCCGCACTTCTCACATTGTATTCATACACATCAAAAGGTGTAATGCAAGCTGTAAACTTCTTGTATTCTTCTTGGAGAGAAACTTGCCAATAACCTTTGCATAGATTGATTTGCGAAAACCACTCACATCCTCCAGTTTCATTAATTATGTCATCTATCAGTGGCATAGGAAATGGAAACAAGTCTGTCTGTCAGTTCATCAATCAGTAGTCTGTGCAAAATCTGAAAGAACCGTCCTCTTTAAGCGCAATTGTTATAGGTGATGCAAACACTGATGTGGAAGGTCTGATGATTTTAGCAATTAGCGTTTGTGCGAGTTCATTTTTGATCCATACTTTCTTCTCGTGAGATAGTGGATAGGGCTTCTTCTGGACTACATTTGTGTCTAGCAGCTTGAATGGAACTTCCAGAAAAGACGTGGCAGGAGGGTAGGCTCCAATGCAGATAAGGTGAGAATACGTTGCCAGGGAAGATAGTAAACAGTGACGTAGGCACCAAGAAAACTCAATAAGCACAAATACACACACAAAACGTGTAGAAACGCCACAGCAGTGATCAGAGCTCACAAGCAGTGCCCTCTGTAGCCAGGCACTAGGTTGTATCTTGTCCGTAACTGCATCTTGTCTATTAATAATAAAACCTCATTCATTCAAACCAAACCATAACAGGCACACCCCACCACACCACACCGCACCATGCCATACTGTATACTGGTCTACATAGACGGTGCCCAGCTAGAACAAGAAAACCGGCTGAAGGCAGCACGACAGGCAGCAAAAGACGCCAGGTAGACAGAGTCACGCTGCTCAGCCAGAAGAAGAAAAGCACCTGAAGGAGGCACCACCAAATGTCTCAGAAAATCTTGATTCTTGCTCCATGATCTCGACGCAAGAGCTCACATGTTGGGCTACCACTGAGAGAAGGGTTGGCTTCACAGAGCATTCGCTCGCCAAGGCTGGCTATGCGACGTAATGCTCTCTCATATCTTTTTCGTTCCTTCATGAAGGCAAAGCAGCACATCAGACGTTTCCGACACCATGCCACGCTGAAGCTTGGCGAGCGTTGCATATCGAAGGCAAAGCAGCGCTTCTATTTGCGTCTGGCACTGCCACACCACACAGCAGCTCGGCGAGCGCAGTTGATTCGCAGCAAATTCTATTCCCCAGAATTGAAGTGTATGGTGCCCTGTATCTGCCTTTTGAATGTCGCTATTGGAAATGACAAATCAAACTTCAGCGTACTAGAAGTTACAGCTCAAGTGACTTGCAAACAAACATTAGGAAGAACTCGGAAGCAATATTTTTTGTAACTTGTTTGGGCAGTAACTAGAGTATGTAATGGAGTCCTATACAAAGGGTTGGGGGGTCAGAGACTGCATTTTTTAAAAAGTTTTGCCTGGTTGCCTGGATGATCTTGTTTTGTTCTTGCAACATGCCCGTATTTTCTAATTTGAGTGCCCAGATAATGGCTCTGGCTTTTGGCTCAAGGTCACTTGAAAGGTCGCCGACAACGGGAGCTAAAAGCATTTCATGTCTAAAAACATACGCATGCACATAAGCACATACAAGAAAACAAATGAGCTATGGCAACCGACTGGCAAGTATAAGGGATATGCATTGATTCCACTGAGGCTGCCATATGTGTAATGCAGCTTGTACAGTGAAAAGCTGAGCATTAGTAGTATCTCAATACGCTTATCTCCAGTAGCACTGTCAAACCTGAATGGGATAGCAATCTGGAGTCCATGATGTCACATGAGTACAGGATTGACTCTTGCAAATTCCGAACTAGTTATTTTTTTATTTTTTTTGAAGATGCGGGCCTCACACGAGGTAGGCCCTACTGCTATGCAATGTAGGGCAACCACTAGCGGTAGATTATGAATAGATTTACAGTCGGCAACTAATTTTGGTTCGCAGGACAACCAGGCGGCCTGTGAAATTAACCATCAAGCGCGTAGGTATGTAATCCTCACTAAAACTATCTTTTTCAAAAATTTTCTGACTCCAATGTAGGGCTGTGGGCCTTACATGAGTAAATATGGTACTCTTTACACTAAAATTAGCCTTTTTCTGCTATGATCTCAGAATAATTTCACTGAACCAGTCAAAGGCTGAACAGGTACAATAAGTGGTGCCTCTTGCTCTGCTTTACCTTTCTTTTTCTCACTGCTGCAACTTGCAACATTTTCAACTGTTTTTTCTTAACTAAATAGCTTTACGTTCAGCTCCCATCGTGTATGCTTTGCATCTGTGTCTCTTTTACTGTTCCAGTAACATGGTTCCTATATCCAGTAAGCAACTTTTCCACTGCTTACCTTGAAACTCCAGCTTCGGCAAGATGGGGAGGACATAGTCAACCGGGATGTTGTGTGCTGCTATCAACTGCCACAAGCAGAACTGCTCAAACGTTTCCCACTCGAGGCTTGCATCTGTCAGGGGTGTAAATAGTGCATGCTTGTGAATGATGCACAGTGCAGTCACCAAGTTGCACAGTGTAGACCACTCATAACTTAAGTCATCAGAAGTGTGAGTGCCCGCACCTGGCATGCTCTCCTTCACAATGTTTTCCTTAAAGGGGCCCTGAAACACTTTTATAACTAATCATAATATGGCCTCACTATTAAAGGATTTCATCTCATGAATATTGTACCGAAAAATTTTTTAATTCGACGCGGCTCGAGGGCTTACGGACCGAGCCGCAGTCGCAAGCGACACCCCGACCCCCTCCGGACGTGACAGTGCGGTAAATGAGTGGGAATGGGAGGACAGAATGACCACATATAATGACATCACGAAACAGTATAGGTTACAGAGGGGCATATTCCCGCGACCTCACGCAAAATTGACAAAAAAGAAGTCTGTCACATGGCGGCAGTTACAAACCAGGACGTATCCGAATCCTGCGCTCTCACACATCATATATCCAAATGTATATCCAACGGACAAATGCAACACATGTGAAATCCAGAGCCACTCTGGAGCATATATTATGGGAATGCTGAGGGATACATAACAATAAAAAGAACGCGACCTCTAGTAGCAGCCTTCGCACGCGCTGGGAAGCCGCACTGCTCAGATCCGCCCTCGAGGATCAGCCATGGGCCATCCAGCGGGCCGAGGATGCCACCAGGACCCACGAACTCATGGCCGTCACCTAGGCAGGGCCTTTGGCCCTCCCCTCCCACTCGCAGGGCACGCAATAAAGTTATTTCTTCCTCCTCCTTCAACTATAAGGGGTGTTATTGCACCGATACCTGGCTTTCTCTCTCTTCGTCTCCGCTAGCAAACTGGAAGCTACACAGCGGAGAGGGCAAAGCCCTGCCAAAAGCTGAGCGTTGCAACGGCGAAAGGGCTCACTGCAGCATCCCGTGGCGGCTGCAGTAGACAACACTATGCAGCACGCCGCTGCCATCTTGGAGGCTACGCAGAGTTGATACAGCTACATGCAGTGCAAACTTTAAATTATTTTTCTGTCTTTCTGAGATCGAAAACAGATATGTTTCATTTATTTAACTCAAAATTAGCAACTATGTATTGCTGAGAATGCTCTTGCGATCACGAAATCAGCCAATAGCGTTTGTAGACCAGCTGCTTTCTATGATGCTGTATGACAGGATTGCAGAAGAGGATGGATGGATGGATGGATAAAACTTTATCTGATCTATTTAAATGTGGTTGGGCCCCTAGATGTCCAGGAACCCCCTGGCCGACACCTCTATGCAGGCCTGGTCTACCAGCCAGAGCTGGTCATCTGAGCAAGTGGCCCGAAGAGGCCTCCCACGAGGAAAAGGAAGGGTTGGAAATAGGCTCTACTGCTATAGACTTGGGGCAGCTCCACAAACAGTGGAAAAGACCTGCCTGGGACGCTTGGCAGGTGGTACATTGTGGATTACAGAGACCAGGGTAAAATAAATGTGCCAGATAGGGAGATATAAATGCCTTGGTCTGGATCTGGTGCCAGATTGAGCTCTGATGGGGGGTAAGGGAATGGTGAAGGGGAAGTAAATCTTGTATACCTTTCCTGTAATATGTGGTAATCTGGGGGTAGGTGTAGATCCCCTCTCCTGGTTTTTCCATGGGGTTGAGTGAGTGGTCGTCCGGGGTGCAGAGGGACAGGCCTTGGACTTGCACATTAACGCGCTCATTCCCGGGGACACACTCATGCCCAGGCAGCCACGTGATGGTCAGCGGATAGGGAAGCGAAGGGATGTTACGTAACATGTGTGTGAATGTCTTAGGTGCTACGCCATGAAGGAAGCAATGGTATACACTTTGGGAATCGGTGCAGATTTCTATAATGGTAGAATCCACGGCTGCATGCGCCATTGCTAATGCTAATACGACCCCCTCAGCCACGTCGGTGCACTCTGTTATAATTGAGGCAGAGATGTTCTTGTGTCCATTCTCCGTCATGGTAGCAGCCGCAGCCATTCCTTCAAGCAGACCAACCGTGGCGTCGAAATAGAGGACCGCTTTGCGATTTTTATAACGTCAGGCGTAGTAATTAGCCCGCATCTTGCATCGGCTCAGGTAGCATTGTGAATTCATGTTTCGTGGCAATGGTTCGAGTTGCATGTTAGCCACGGGTCTTACGGGAATGGGGAACCACAGCTCTTTATTTGAAATCATGCAGCTTGGCTCACACTACAGAGTTCGGAGTAGGTTTTGCCCAGTGGGTGTTTGGGAGAGTATGATGCAGGAGCTGATTACTCCTCTGTTCCTCTATGATTTCCTGGACAGTATTATAGAGACTAGTCTGTAGGAGGCGAGTAGTGCTATGCGCACCAGTAGCCTCAGTGCGGTCTTAACCGCCCACCCTATTAGCCTGATCCAGTTGTTTTTGAGTGAGGTGGTGATATGGGAGGTGGTAGGTGAGGTGGCTGACCACCAAAGCTTCAATCATTTGCACTGTGTCTGTCTGAGACAGACTGTGATTGCGCGATGCAATCTGGCGAACGGGTCCTGAGGTTTGCTTTATTTTCTTATCGAGGAGGTTCAGGGTAAAATGCACATCTAGGTTAGATTGGATGTGCAGACTAAGGATCCTGATTTTATGTACCTTAGACACTGGTTGATCGTGTGCAAACAGGTCTATGCCTGAGTCACACCTGTGGAGTTTAATTGTGAGCAATTTTGACTTTTCTGGCGAGCGGAAGAGTCCCATTATGCTAATATGCTGTTCTATGACGTTTTAGCTGTTTGTAGGACATCTTGTGCCTCCCCAATGGAGCCTTGTGACACCCATAAGGTCATATGATCAGCCTAGAACGCATGGCGCAATTTAGGTATACAGTTGAACCTACTTATAACAATATTCAAGTGCCGCGAAAATTCCATTGTTATAACCAACAATTGTTATAACCGGGTTGCATGAAAAAATCAAAATAGAGGGATGGCAGAGCTGATGCAAGAAAAATATAGTGATGGGGAGGCCAGTGCCTCTCCCCACCACCTTCCTCCATTCGGCTGCTAGTTGTGTTCCCTCATTTAACTGCTTCCTGGGTGTTGCGATCGCGTATAAAAAGCTGCGGCTGTCAGCATTAAAGAATGGCACTGCTATAACAACTGCAAAGAGGGGTGACGGGCAAGCGATATGTGAGCACCGCAGGGGGCATTGCTTTGGTGGCCCCAAAAGGCCCTTCAAAGGCCCCAAAAAGGGCCTTTTAAATACTGAAAGAAGGCTGCCACGGCAGCCTGTCAGCTTGAGAAATCCAGAAGAAACACTGAGGCGAGATTGCCACAAGCATCTCACTTCTCACTGGCTTGCACGAAATAAACCTATATCCGCCAGCCTTGCATGCTTTATGCGAATTTTGCCGACATCCTTCTCCAAGGCATCCAGGTGCTCCATGTAGTGCAACGGAAGGTTCATCGTGAAAACGGAAGCACCGGAGGGACTGAGTCATTTGCTGGGCCTCCTGCGAGGACAACGCCGAGGCAGCCTGCCCTACTGCGTCATCACTGTTGTTGTCGCCATCGCTATCTGACGCAAACATGTTTGCGACGATCGCCTCATTGGTTAGAAACACTTAGTTTCCAAATCCACAGCCATACACTTTTTTTTCACTGGCAACGTCATGCATTGACGATGATCAGTGGGCACATCAGCCATCTTCCATTTCGGCGGTGAGTCACACCAACTGTTGGTCAAATGACGCTGAGAAACCGTGCGGCCAGGAACGATTTCAACGCAACCAACAAAGACAAATGCGAGCGATTAAGCTGTTTGCAAAATTGCGCTGAATGAGGAGCCAGCGAGCAACATGCGAGCAATCTGCCAGCAGCGCAGTTGGTGCGGACCATTCACGTTTCAGAGAATGGGGCGGCTTAAAGCTATGGGCGCAGCTCATTCATGTTCGGAAGGGTGGAAGGGTGGAAGAGTGACAGGAGACAGGCACGTGGAGATGGCTGGAAAATGAGCACTCGGCGGCTGTTGAAGCAGCAGACCATTGTGCAATGGTTCGAATTTCTTGTTTACTTTTTTCTTTTCAAGGATTTTGCATTTCACAACCTTCCGGCTCGGACACCCAGCAGCCAGACTTCATCGTTATAACCGATAATGCAGCATCGGGGCATTGTAGTAAGCAGGTTATTTCATCATGAAACACATAAAAAATTTGACGGTGCAGCAGCTTCTCATTGTTATAACCAATATATTGTTAAAACCAGTATCGTTATAAGCGGGTTCGACTGTATCTGCAAGCTCTCTGGCAAGTGGAGCCATGGCTACGTTAAATTACAGTGGTGATAGGACTGCTCCTTGGGGTGTGCTCCTGTTCGGGAGGCCAAAAGCGGCGAATGCCAGTGGCCTTAATCTAATCTCCGCGGTGCGATGTTTCAAAAGAAGTTTTCACATACTGCCAGATCCTACGGCTGCAACCTGTGGTGGCAAGGGTCCTGAGGATATGTTTGTGTCCTATGTTGTCAAAGGCCTTTTGTATGTCTATGCTAGGGTGGCTCTGGTGCGGGCTGTCCGTCGTCTGTGATGGAATAAGGTCTCTTTAAAATGCAGGAGGGCATCCTGCGCTGATAAGTTGGGGTGAAAGCCAAATTGAGTGTCGGAGATGAAATATTTAGTTTCTAAATGCGGTTGCAGTTGCCAGGCAATCACAGGCTCAAAAAGTTTGCCTACACAATTCGTGAGCGAGCTAGATTGTAAATTCTGAAGCAGTAAGGATATGCCCTGTTTGGTAATAAGATTATTCTGGGTGTGTTTCCAATCACCAGGCAAAGTGCCCTTTCGCCAGTGTTCGTTAAAGAGATCTGTGAGCTTCTGCAGAGATATGTCATCTAAATTTTGGAGGACTTTGTACGTTATCTGGTCGAGCCCTGATGCAGTGTCCCAGGTAATATGGGCAAGTGCCTGTTTCATCTCCGAGTGTGTAACATCTGCATCCAGGTTCTCATCCGGATCAAGCAACGTTAAAGGGAGTGCGTTTGAATGTGTAGGTATGGGCTTTGTGGAAGAGAGATCACGCAATTTTTTTGCTGTTTTTGACACCAGATTGTAAATACCCTGCTCCATACAGTGCAGCAACATTTGGCTCACCTGTTCACAGCAGCCTATATGACAAATCGTCAACATTTTCTTAATATGTTCAAAAAGTGCTTCAGGGACCTTTTAAAGGGACACTAAAGGCCAATATTGTCATGCTAAAGTTACAGATTAGTGCTCGATCATCTCTAATGTGTCAATATTATCACGAACAGAGCCTTATTAATCGAGAAATTGAGGTAAATGCAGGACATGGTTAGAGACTCTCCCGGAACATTCAAGCACTTGCCCGATGGCGAAAGCACTCCTCAGTTAAATTCTGTCACTAGCACTCAACCACTCGTTGCAAAAAACATCCTTGCATTGTATTATAAGACAAAATAAAATGCTATTTGTCCAGTTCTATTTCATCCTTTAGAAAAAATAACTCATTGAAATTACCCTTGACAACGACGCAGGTGGTCGAACGGTTTCGTTTTCGCTCGACTCCGCGCCGCCCACGCTTTCGCGTTTCACTAGTTTCGTTATCGCGTAGTGCTGCGCTGGTTTTGCTGGCTCGCGGAACTCGCACAAACTGCAAGTAGCAGAGAATTCAACTTCCATATGATGTCGCAGGATGCCTGAACAGTCCATGCCACTTGACCAAAAAGCAGCTGCAGCAGCGAATCCACCACTCTGTCTTGGCTTGGTACCGCCGTCTGTCGGGCACCGTTTTACTCTCTGACGGCAGCAAAGGGTGGTGATGGTATATGCAATGTCACCACTCCCCCAGTTGGGTGGCGGAAGATTTGAATTTCGAAAAAGGCATTTGGGCCCTTTAGATGCAATTTTCCCATAAACTAAGTCTTTTCTTGGCGCGAAACAAGCGTTGTGAGGTTTCTGGAATGGTACTTAAACAGTCCATGTCGACATAGTATTTTGCCTTTAGTCTCCCTTTAAAGCTCGACATCTTACACGTGCAACTCGCTCACTGAACTTACAGCAATCTATCCAGTACTATTATGAATTGTGTGGCTCCACTATGAGCCGCATGAGAGTGCAATACAGTGGACTCTCTCTAAATAGAACCTCAAGGGACCAGGAAAATTAGTTCTGTTTACCAGGAGTTCTATTTACTGAGAGACACTGCAGAGAGCACTGCATGAATACAAAACCAACCAACCATGAGGATGGTTTTCCATTTAAGCACCAGTTCCATTTAAGCGATTTTTGTTTATTGAGATTCCACAGTAGTCGCATTATTATTCAATTTCGAGGTACGAATGGTTACGTTTTTAGTAGTCTTTACTACATAGCCATGTGATACTCATAAATGCTCACGACAGAATGAAACTACTAGTACATAAGCCCTGAAAGAAATACAGCACCATGACATGACAATGTGAACAAATCTTTCTTACTCAGTATGGAGATGAATGAGTCCTTTCGGAACATCACCATGTTGCCCTGGAGTATGTGACAGACCAGGTCTTGAAGCTGCAACCAGAAGCAATGTCGGCTTCTAGGAGCGCAGTCTTCAGAAGCCCCTTTTCAGTAAGAGAACTTTTCAACCTTCAATGACATCCACTAGCAGTCACAATACAATTCTGCAATACTGCATTGACCCGTGTAAGGCCCGAATTTTTTTTTCAAAAACTTTACATGGTGCATTAGGTGAGTCAAGCTTACGGCTACTTATTTTATGCAAGTGATGGTAAAACAATTTTTCTTTTCTTTTATTCTTTTTTTTTTATTTTCAGGCTAGAAAGTGGAAGTGCAGGCCTTCCACGAGGGTGGATGTTAGACGAGTAAATATGGTAACTGGCTGTGAAAATGTTAAAAATGTAAACCATTTCTTAACTACAAATAAACTGCACAAATTGCGGCTATGACTGAGGATGCCAGTCTAGCTCAGAAGCACGTCGTTAAAGGCTTTATCACACGAACGACTCGAAGAGGTCGTGTGACCATTTGCGACTGGCGGCCAAAAAGCCATTGAAGGTGACTGATGCTCACACTGGCAAGTCTGGCTGAGTGCGACCTGCAAGTCGCATTCCCGGAGATTATCATTCTCAGCAAGAACTCCCTACCTACATAGTTTGTGCGTGCGTTGCTCGTTTCGCGTTCTGGGACCAACCATTGATTTTAATACGAGCGAAGAGGAAGACATTGTCACTGTGCTGAATGGGCTCTGCCATGGTGTCAGCTGCGGCAGCGTGGAAGCCTCCAAAGAAAAAGCAACACTTGTGGGTGTGTACGTGCCTCCATTTGTGATAAGGGACCGGTCATGCAGAAAGGCGTCAGGCAGGGAGATACGATCTCTCCAATGCTATTCACAGCATGTTTACAGGAGGTATTCAGAGACCTGGATTGGGAAGAATTGGGGATAAGAGTAAATGGAGAATACCTTAGTAACTTGCGCTTCGCTGATGATATTGCCTTGCTTAGTAACTCAGGGGACCAACTACAATGCATGCTCACTGACCTGGAGAGGCAGAGCAGAAGGGTGGGACTAAAAATTAATCTGCAGAAAACTAAGGTAATGTTTAACAGTCTCGGAAGGGAACAGCAGTTTACGATAGGTAGCGAGGCACTGGAAGTGGTAAGGGAATACATCTACTTAGGACAGGTAGTGACTGCTGATCCGGATCATGAGAGTGAAATAATCAGAAGAATAAGAATGGGGTGGGGTGCGTTTGGCAGGCATTCTGAGATCATGAACAGCAGGTTGCCATTATCCCTCAAGAGAAAAGTTTATAACAGCTGTGTCTTACCAGTACTCACGTACGGGGCAGAAACCTGGAGGCTTACGAAAAGGGTTCTACTTAAATTGAGGACGACGCAACGGGCTATGGAAAGAATGATAGGTGTAACATTAAGGGATAAGAAAAGAGCAGATTGGGTGAGGGAACAAACGCGCGTTAATGACATCTTAGTTGAAATCAAGAAAAAGAAATGGGCATGGGCAGGACATGTAATGAGGAGGGAAGATAACCGATGGTCATTAAGGGTTACGGACTGGATTCCGAGGGAAGGGAAGCGTAGCAGGGGGCGACAGAAAGTTAGGTGGGCAGATGAGATTAGAAAGTTTGGAGGGTCAACATGGCCACAATTAGCACATGACCGGGGCAGTTGGAGAAGTATGGGAGAGGCCTTTGCCCTGCAGTGGGCGTAACCAGGCTGATGATGATGATGATGACCGGTCATGCAAGCCACCTCCTGCCAGAACTCCGCGCGCACTATGAGTATTATCAACAGCAAGCTGTTTCTAGTTTGCGTTATGTGGGAATCAGTGCATCATTTTTTTACATTCTTTTGCTACAGTTTAACTTCCTGCGAATGCTACCGTGTACATTCGACATTGCTGGAACTGCCGTGCCCCAGCATCATGAGGCAAGCTGCCAATTACATTCCTGTAGCCTGCCATGGTGGCGTGGACTTTGTATTTGATGGGATGCAGGAGGGCACTGGATGAAAACACATGCTAACATAACTTTCTGCGCATCGCTGATTGGTTTAGCAGTTTTGTGACCACAGTAGCATGACTGAAAACAATGAGCAGCGAGCGACTGGCCAAATATAGTCGCTTTTCAAGAAAAGTGACTGTTTGTGACCGTTTGCGACTGGTCACTCTGCGACCAACTTGGTCACGCGACCACTGTCAGTCGCCAGTGTGAATGAGCCTTAAGAGAGACCAAAGACCAAGCTATGCCTTCCTTATTATTACTTTATGGGGAAGTTGTTTATTAACTAAGCAGCAATGCTAGGGGGGCTGTGCCCAGCAAGAACATTGCAGGTAATTAACTTCAATGTAATTACAGCAATGAGATTTAGTTTCACTTGCAGTGCCTATCTGCTTTACACAAACTATGACTTCTGAAAACTTTAGCTTTTTAATTTTTTATGCCAACCTGCAGGATTTGGTACTTTACCTGCAGTGCGTCGATGCAGGACACAATGAGGTTGAGGATGTCTGCATTACCAATGGCAACATTAGGGAACTGGAAAAAAGAAAAAGGTTGATGATTAAAACACAAAGTATAATCAATCATCAGTTCAAACAGTACTGCTCTGAACACCACCTGTGTATCTTACAATAACAGATCCTTATCTTGTGCGCCAAAACTTCCATTTCGATAGCAGAAAACACAAGACATACTTATATGACAAACATTTTAAGAAAACTCAAAAGATTGGTATCCGACATACCTGTGTGTATATTTCAGGGACCAGGTAGCAAAAGAGCCGGACATCATCCTCTTGGCAGAGCTGCCACAAGTTGACCAAAGGCAATAAAATATTAATGCTGCAACTATTTCTAGCCCAAGGAACACCAAACTAGCACAAGAAAAAGCAATCTTATAGTTCTACAGGCATGCAGTATACTTCAGAAATGTGCATATAGAAAACATGCAGCAGAAAGGTGTAAGGAGCATTGCTTAACACCAAAGTACAGTCCTGAATGCCAACTTGAGGCGTAACAAAAATGGTACACTTCTTTCTGAAACAATAGAAATGTTGTTGTCCCTTAACTCATCCCACGTAACCCTGACTGCAGTTCTTGAGAAAATAGCTGCTGCTGAGTCGGACATGTAAAAGAATACTGCTTTTGGCTTTCATATTTAAGGGGACACTGAAGAGAAAGACTAACTCCGTCTAGACTGATAAACGTTCTTCCAAAACTGTATTTTTTCTATTTTGATGTAATAGGTTGACTACCAAAAAATAAAGTGAAGGTCTGGGTTTCATTTCTTGACATTCTCGCTGAAACCGAAGCGCCGACACGTCAGATACGTAAGTGTGGCACGACAAATTTAAAAGTGTTTTCTCACATTTGGGGCACTGCTACTCATTAAAAATTCCTGAAATTACTAAATTAAGCCTTTGGCTCTTTAGTTCATCTTTACTGATAAAAAATAAACTAGGCCCAAGCAGAAATATTCAAAATGCATGATGTCACATCGGTGGTGCAGAAACTTCAAGGCCGTGCCGCCCCCATTTTTTTTTTTCTTGGGTCTTTTCTGGCTTATCCAGTCACTTTTCATGGTAAGTGTGGCTTTTTGATATTGTAGCAGGTAATATAAAGAGGCCCTGAACTACATTTTATTGAAGAGGCGAAATTAATTTGAAATTAAAATAGGCTATCTCAGAAATACTTTGCCACAAAAAGTACTTCAATGCGTTCAGCAGAAGTGGCGTTATTGGCCATCAAACACTCTCTTCGCTGTGCTCCCATTCCTCCTTCACTGCCTTGCACTGTGAAGGCTAGGGCAAAGCGGGCGTGCCCACAATGCTCCGTCTTCTAAATGTCACTGTGGCGCACACTTCAAATTTGCTTTTGGATGTTAACGTAGATGCCACTAGTTCCAATTTTGGCCCCTACAACACGCCAAAAGTAAGCCAAACATGGTTGCCCTCAGTGAGCCACAGTGTGCTTAGCCAGGAGACTCGTGGCGGCACACTCCGGCGGCCGCAGTATCTACTCTATGTAGAAGACCACAGCTACATGCAGCTGTAGTCCATATGCGCAGAGTTTGCTTTGTGCACGACAGGGCTCGAGTGAGTGCTCACGCTCATATGCTACAGTCCGACCATGCTCTGTGGTGCGGACCAGCTCTGTCCTTCACCAGCTTTACCGTTGGATAGCTGCCACATCCAACTTGCACATTTTTCGAGTGCTATAAATTAGTCTGCCAAGACGCCTAACCAGGAGGAGTCTGGCCAGGAGTGAGCATGCACTGGCAAGCGTGCGTGTGGTCTAACCTTAAGTTTTGCGTGGTTCGAGGCTAGTTGAGCGTACAAAACTAGCTGAAATTAGTGAGACACAATGGCTGCCACACCGATGGGCAGGGTGATAAAATTCCTATGCCAGGTGGTCGAGCGCACATGAGCAGATGATAGTGAGCTTCTTGTGGAAGTTCGTAACTATATTATAACAACTTCAAAGCACATTTTCGCTTACTTCAGTTGAACTTCGTCAATAAATATACACAGTAACAATAGGAACAAGCGCACTGATCGAGACACCCTTCTTGTCTGACGACAGCTATTGGGAAATAGCAGCTGCATAAGGGAATTCGCTTTATTAAGAAACTAAAGTGTCCAGAAGAGAATGAGTAGGCTGCTGTTGAAAACAGAGCGTTTCAGAGAAAGGTGACATTGCACTCCGCTTTCGAGCTCCACGAGCCGCATACGACAGCAAAATTTCGCTGAGATGTTCACGGCAGCATATGCTATTTGCAGACAATGTTTTTTTCACCAAGCCAGAGGGGTGGTTCAGGGCCCCTTTAAAACCCCACATGGTGGTGTAACACTAGAACTGATTAGATTAGTAGTACATCTGTAGGCATAGAATGCAACCTGTTGATACAGGACAGAAATAACTAAAGATCACTGGGAGAGGCCTTCATCCTGAAGTGGACTCGGCATATGATGATTGTAACAGTGCTCAAAGTCGTGAACATGAGGTCGTCAGTCTTGTGCATTACAAGCTCAGCTAGCTGGGCCTCTTAACTTGGCACAGGTTCACATGTAGACAACAAAGGCATAAGAACAAACCTTGAGGTCATGCAAGAGACAAGAGGACAAGGCGTTATGACTTCGGGCGTAGTCCCGATATGATGTGTAGCCTGACACAGTGCCTGAATTGGCACTGCCTGTGGCACGAAGGAAGTACAGCAGCCGGTAGCCAAGGCGAGGTTGGTGCTGCCCTAGTTCCCAGAGCAGCATCAGCTGGGCTTGCCTGCTGGGATCTTCCTCTGGTGTCTGGCACAGGTTCCTGGTGACACAAAATGTCAGCCTCATAAGCCTTTACTATGACCCTGTAACATGAACAGCTCAATGTTGGAAAATGAAGGGAAATCTCACCTGAATATGACGAACAACGGCGTCCCTAAAGACTCCTCAATGGACCTGTACAAAGTGGAAATTAAGTTAATTCTGGTATCCTCTTGTGGGTACCAATTTTGTTATACATCACTGGCTCAGGTAATTCCTGCACAATGCATTTTTATAGGACAAATGATTGTAACACCCACTCATCATCCAGTTCTTGGGGAAAGAGCTTTCTTGTAAATTCACTGTCCAATATCTGGGCGAGGCAGGTGCCAAGTGAAGTTGCAGTGTCCTGGTCAAAATCCTCCTATAGAAAACAAGAGAAATTCATTAGAAGAACAAAATTACTTTGCTCACGGAGGAACGAAAAATTTCCTTCTCAAAGTACTGCCAAGGAATTCTCCAACTAATACAGTAGTGCAATATCTTATTACTGATATTACAGCACAAAGCTTACTAACTGGCAACACCCATTTTAAAGAGGAAATCCTCCTTCAGAGGTGCCAAAAGGACACTTCCTCATTTTTTTCTGCTTTCAAAGCTATCAAAACTAAAAGCAAACTGATGGTAAACAGCAGTTGCACAAAATGGAGGACAAGGATGGATGCTTCCATCCTTGTCAAGGCAAAGGATGGCGCGGCACTTTGAAGAGACAGTCATCTCTTCCAACTCTGGCTGCTGCCTCCCTACTTGCAGTTTCAGCTGAGACCAACATATGACCACAGAACACTGTGGTGACTGGCTGAGGTACCAAGAGCAGCGCAAGAGGTGGGCCAAGCTATGTCTGAGATCTTTATGCCAAGACCAGCTGGTCGTGGCTGTGACTTCTTCAAGTATTAGCATCTGATGGAGTGCCGATAAATGTGCTCTGCTTCTGCTACAAGTGGTTCGAAGGGATGAAAAATGGTTGGTTTCCAATTCATGGTGCCCTGGCAATCCCAATGTGGCCGCCACTGATGGATCATGGATCACAGTGGCATCATTATTCATTAAAATAAGCATGTTTCGTGAAAAGTTATTGCCTGGGAGTCTGATATAGGCACCCAGGCAATGACATGGCTTGTCTTTACTTTGTGTAGTCAGTGAAGTGCTCAGTTGTCCTGATTTACACTCACGATGGGTGGTTACAGTGTCGACAGTCGCAAGAATGTGTGTGTACTACCTATGATACATAGTAACAAAGCACAAAATATTATGACTGAAATCACAGTACCTCTGTGGAGCCACAATTGTGCTTCCTGTAAATGCAATATGTCAGGACTGTTGGTGCCTTGAAATGTTGGAGATGTGACAGTGATGAAGACATCAAATGAGGTGGTTCATCTCTGGCTTGAAGGGACATTAAAGGCAAATACTAACTCGATGTGGAGTGTTTAAATACCATTCCAGATCCTCGCAACGCTTGTTTCATGCCAAGAAAAGATTTAGTTTACGAGAAAATTGCATCCGAAGGGTCCGAATACCTTTTTCGAAGTTCAAATCGCCCGCTACATAACTAGGGGAGTGGTGACGTTGCATATGCCATCACCACCCTTTGCTGCCATTGGTGAGGAAAACAGTGCCCAACAGACGGCGGTACCAAACCAAGACAGAGCGGTGGATTCATCACTGCAGCTGCTTTTTGGGTCAAGTGGCGCAAACCATTCGGGCATCCCGTGACATAACATGGAAGTTGATTTCTCTGCTACTTCAAGTTTGTGCGAGTTTCGCGAGTCAGCAAAACCAGTGCAGCACTATGTGATAAGGAAACTACTGAAACATGAAAGCGTGGTCGGCGCGGAGTCGAGTGAAAATGAAACCTTTCGACCGCCCGCGTCGTTGTCAAGGGTATTTCAATTAGTTCTTTTTCCTAAAAATTAAATGGACAAGTAGCATTTTATTTCATCTTACAATATAATACAAGGATGTTTCTTGCAACGAGTGGTTGAGTACTAGTGACACAATTCAACTCAAGGGTGCTTTCATCATTGGGCAAGTACTTGAATGTCCCCGGGGGAGTCTCTAATCATGTCCTGCATTTACCTCAATTTCTCTATTATTAAGGCTCTGTTCGCGATAATATTGACACGGTAGAGATTCTCGAGCACTAACCTATCACTTTAGTTGGACTTAATATTTGCCTTTGGTGTCCCTTTAATGCGGAGCCATCTCAACAATTAATGTTCAGTCCTCAATACAGTTAAACCTCGATATAACGAACTTCAATATGACAAAATTCTCGATATAAGAAAGTATTTTACTTTTTCTACCTTCTTGTCCATAGAATGCCATGTATTTAGAACCTCAATATAACAAAGTGTGTTTATACAAATTTCTATAGAATGAGATTTCGCTGCCGCTGTGAAGGAATACGGAGACAATAAAACAATAAATGGAAACTTCATGTGACGTAGATGGTCAAATGAATGAATTACAAGCGGTTGCCTGCGAACGCACCTCTCAAATTGTGTGCCAGGCAACCAAGGGTGACCACCAAAGTGGCTGCGTAAAGTCTAAGTGCCATAAGATACTAGTGTGTCTCGCTCGCTGTATGCTTTGGGTACGGGTGAATGCGTGTGAGGGTGAGCTGAGAAGGATGGTGGCTCGATGAGCACCATCTTCCTGTGCGAGCAAAGGAAAAGAGGTGGTGGGGAGTAATCTCGTGGTAACGCGATCAAGTGCGCACGAGGGGAGGAAGTGTGGGGCAAGTTGGCACACATCTCCTTTACAACGGTGGCAGTGGCTGCGCGTACCGAGATGCCGTGGCATCATGTGCGCTGTCTTCCTGTGTGCTTAGTGCTGGAGGCTGCATAATCCCGCAGAGGTGTTAAAGCAAGAGGCAGATGAAGCGTTCGCTTCGCATTGCCGGCACTTTTCATGACAGTGTCATACCATTGCGGGTGACATTATCAGGTGCAAACGTGCAGTGAATGCGAATGCACGGCTGCCTTCGTTTCCTTCCGCTGATGTGAAGATATCGTCCACATGGCATGAAACCGCATCTTTCGTTGCCAACTCACAAATTGAGCAAAACGAATTTTTTTCTCATTCAAATTTGCCTTTTCCAATTGCCCGCTAATTCTGAAGATATTGTGGCCCCTGATGACGTATGGGGTTTTATGGCGCAAGGGCCAGATATGACCAAAGAGCGCCATACACATGGTGATCGGTTTTCAATGAATTGTTCGTGAAGTGAAGAAATGTACTTCGAATGGTGGATGTGGCATGGCTGTAAATAGGCCTAAAATCAGTCGCTCTGGATTGCGTAAAATAAATAAGTATTAAAACAATGATGATGACCAGAGATGTTAACTATGGAACTGTCATGTGTGGGGATGCGCGACTCTCGCGCGTCCCCTGATGTTTTTCCCGCATAGCGCATCCCCTGATATGCTGTTTTCCCGCACGGCTCGCGTGGCCTGGCGGTCGGAGTGGTACAGGCGCGGTGCGAGAGATGGCGCGACTGTCGCGCTGCTGCGGGGTTACTTGGGCGCCGAAAGGGAAGGCGCTTGCTTTCTTGGGTTCGAGACAGCAAGCAGCACGGACGTGCCGTGCCGCGCGTGGAGCGATGCTCTTTCCCGGCGGGCCGGCGAACAGCGTGGACATTCCGCGCGCGCTGCGACCATGCTTCTGCGAGACCGCCTCGCGTGGCCGCCTTCGAACGCACGACCGTTGGCGTGACCGAACACGCGAACGACCAGGCGTTGGGATCCAGCATGGGGCGAACATATTCGCTCGCAATGCGGTTGCGGTAAGTCGGACTTCTAGATTTGTCGCGCGCCCATCGGCATGTTTTGGGGATAGCAACTCGGCTAGCAGGCATTGATCTATGAAAGGTGCAATAAATGCCCTTGTGATTGTTTGCACTACTGTGTTGTCGTTCCTTTGTCCCAAGAGTACGGAGGAGAACCCCTTATCTCCCACACATGTTACATGTGGATGATGAAACAAAACATGTAGTGAACGCAGCACTGATGTCTTACCAGGGCCCTTGAATGCAAGGGCCTGGAGACACGTGCTATGCTAGTGTAACAAATGCAGCAGCAGCCTCTACTAAGAAGCCGTACTACGTAACACTTGGTCGGATAATGTGCAATGTTTGAATGTCATTTAAATAATTTAAAACTGATGTGGTGTTGAATAACGGGTTCGAGCCAAGAAATGATTTTTCTTTCATATAAGAAAAATCCACCAGCGACTGTACTGATATGCGTAAAAATCGAAGCTCAATGTAACAAAATTTCGATTGTTTAAATTTACTGTTAATTTTAGAATGCCCTCATAATTTTTTGTGAAAGACAGACATATTGTTAAAAACAGTGTGCACATTACTGAAGCTCTAGCATAAAATTTAGCTATGTTGAGGACAACCCTAAAAATGCCAGAGGTCCTTAAATGCCTGTGCACCATATTGAACTGCCACTGCTGAACTCTGTAAGAGGTACAAATCAAGCATCATGACTGTGGGTGTGGATCATGGTGACAAGAGAGAGATGGCTTACCTCACGCAGGATATCTTGCAGGAGACCTTCAACAATTTCACACTGAATTTCACTGTTCCTGTAGAAAACCAGACCATAAAACTAGCTTAGTTCAGTAATGCTCCACAGACAGTGCAGACATAACAGAAAACAGTATAAAGAAAATTCTGCCTAATTATTTATACATTACAATATAACTTAACTAATTTATTTTTATAACAGAGCCTTCATATAACAAAGTTGTACTTGCAGTGAGAAACTTTATTACATTGGAAATTTTGTTTAGTCAACGTTTCTACATTTAACAGCAAAGTCATTCTACAGTTTCGGAGAAGTGTTGGTAAGTAGCACCTTGTCAGTAAGATTTCATGAACATAAAGCACTGCAACTTTACTGGTCAATGAGCAGCTTTAAATACACATGGGAAGCATCAAAGATGTCATGGAAATGCCTCTGGTGCTTAAAATATTGCAATAAATCAATGCAATTACACAACAGCCTCACAAAGCGCAACACCTTTTCAAAATAGCATTGTCCATGGATCAAAACTAGCATGTAACAAGTAGTTCAGTTTGCATCTCGGACTGCAGAAAGTTTAACAAGAAGCATAAATAATTATGCACATAAAACGCACTTTTCTTTCTGTAGGCCTAGTACTTTTTTCCGAATATCCCCACTGAGCTGGTTAAGGTGTTCCGAGATGTCCATCTGCTCTGCTTTGCTGGGCTCCCGGATGGGCTGGAACTTGATGTCCTTAGAACGTAGCTTGCCTGCATGAAAGTCCACCAAAGTCATCAAACGATATCTTGCAAAAAAAAAAAAAAGATAATAAAAAGAAAGCATGCAAAGGAAACTTCTATAAAACAGATGTAAAGTGGAATCTCGTTAATTCAAACTTCTTGTTTAGTTGAACTGATCCTGTGGTCCTGTGAAAATTATTTGTACTTCAACAGGCAAAAACGCCCAGTAATTTGAATGCCTAACCATTTGTGATGGTTAATTTGAAGATACTGTGCCGCTGACTATGCTTTCAGCAGCATATTGGCCGCTGCTCCCACCTACCATTGCAAGTATCAGACTTTGCTTTGCATAATCTGTATCACAAAATTTTTTAAATTTAACGGTAATGTTGGGGTGTAGGTTAATAAGTGAACATTGCCTTAAGGTGCAGCTTCACAGCAGCAATAATTTTGCGTAGAACTCCATTTATTTCAAACATTTTTGGGCCCCTTCAAGTTCAAATTATCGAGATTCTACTGTACCATAAACAAGCTTCTTCCTGTTTGCTATTGAAAGAATGGAGAGTTTATTTGTAAATGAAGGGCAATACGCTCATTTAGTACGTACACAAAGCAAGCAGTGGCCAAACCACAGAAGACAGGCAGCAGTGGTCACTTGCTTATCTCACAATGCATTTGGCATGCCCAACTAGTGTTCAAGCACCACACCTAGCTTTTTACTGTGCTCTCTTTTGTCACCTGCCTGCGTTCTTTCATTTTATTTGCTAGCTGATAAAATGTTCATACTGCCATATACAAGGAAGCAAGGAAATGTGACCAGAATGCAAGAACAGTGCCGGTCAGCTAGTTGGACTATGCCAACATTAATTCTGAGCAAGTAATTGTAATGGTGAAATTGGGCAACTGACAGCCCGGACTTTGTGATCTTTCAGCTGTATGTTTTGCTGGTGCGAAAATCGGTTTGCTGCATATTGCATTAGTTTCAAGCACTTCAAGTTCCCGCATGTCTCCACTCTTTGTTTTCAGGACCCCCTTTACTTCCTTAAACGTTTACTATTAGACAAAAAATGACCTTATACTGCTTCTTTTTTTTTTTATGCCATATTTTCCAGCTTAAAGCTCTTCTAAAATGTTTTCAACCAACTTAACTTCATACTTCATGTGTGTAAACCTGATTTTAGCTCTTCACTAAGCAATATGTATGTAGTTGTCACTGCCACAAAAGACAAATGGTACAGTAAGAAATGAAGAAAATGTTTTATATTGCATTATGTCAAAATTATGTATCCTGCGAGAAACATTCCAAAAATGTAGTCTTTAAGTGCTGACAAAGTGCTGCCACCTGTGTATTATAACACAGGGATCAAATTTTGTTATTATTATGTTATTATGCACTGTGTTTATTCTCTACCCAATCCCCTCTGTAATGCTTCAGCCCCTGAGGGTAAATAAATAAATAAATAAATAAATAAATAAACGAGGCCTTCAAACCTTGAAAAAGTCCTGCCACCTATGTAGTAAGACAAAGAGCGCAATAAATGCCAATTTCGATGGGTGACACTGAGCAGCCATCTGTGCAGTAAAATAAAAACTGAATCCCTTTCAAAATGATAATATCGCTGTAGGCGAGCTTTGCTTAAGGGTACTCTTTGGAATGAACATTCTTCTTGGGAGTCCTGGGAAGAAGCCAGCGGTCAGCCTTTCATATCCCACAAGCTTACATTTTAACTTTTTTACGGTTGTTCAGGTGATGACGGAGTGCCGACTACCTCCATTGAACATAACTTGCACGTGAGTGTTGGAAGACTCGCTGCCACACAGCACTGTCGTAGTGTGAAGCAAAAATATTCTTTTAGGAGCAGTGGCATTTCCTGCGGTGATAGTTTCAACGCTGATCTGCGTGTTAGTGATGACACAGCTCGCATCCAGTGGCCTCGTCAGGTACAATGGGTTGCACATAGTGGTTCTTCATTTCTATCTACCACTTGTGCGAACACTTCACGAGAATGATCCCTAGTTGGCACACCATCCAGTGAATATTACACGATCGAATTTCAGCTGTTTCACCTTCATTCTGAGCTGCAACATTGGGTGGCACTACCATTGCCTGCTGATACGGTCCTCACTGAGAGAGTGGGACAGGCAACTTGCCACTGCAGATGAGCGAGGCACATCAATATGTGATCTTGGTGCACTTATATGTCAGCAGAAACTCGTTTTCTGCATCTTCTTCCAGTACTAGTGGCTCGATTTCGCTGTTGATGGCACTCAGTTTCATTTGCCATTTGCCAGTCAAGCATACAGAATCATCACCTCGTAAGCTTTAGGGGATCATTTCCAATTCCCCATATTTCTTGCCGAGTCGCATTACTTGAGCAGATAGAACTTCTATATGTATAGAACATAGAACAGAGCAGTTCTATTTCTTGATGAGATGTTACATGGTTCAAAACAGTGAGCTATGTCGTTGAGCTCACTGAAATCAATTCATTTCCCAATCATTGCCATGGCTTTCATGGCATGGAGTCATTGACATTACGTTTCACAATAAAAAGTCCATGGCAAAAAAGTCCAGGCTTTTGGCACCCAGCGTTTATGATGTGAATGGTAAAGGCAAATAAAACAGGGCCTGGTAACTAGTAGTAACAAAGTGATTTAAATAAACTATTATGAAAGACGACAGGCCGACACGCTTGTCACAAACATTTCCTTTATTAGCACACTCGGCGACTCTTCCCCCACACTATCCACATGCTGTCCATCTGTGCACACCGCATGCAACACATGCACTTTGCGCCACCCGTGTCTTCGTTCCTCTGTCACTGCTGCACTCGTATCACCTGGTTCTTCCCCTGGAAACTACAGTCAACCACATGCATGGCTTCCAAGAACCGTGCCTTTCCTTGCCTCACCTGGAGCTCTTGGTCTGCTTACGCCGCCCCTCTCTCCTCAAGAAACTAGGGGTGTGCGAATATTCGAAACTTTCAAATAATAAATCGAATGCTGTACTATTCGATTTGGTCTTCAAATCTAATACAGTCTACGCTTTCTACAATGGACCCGCACACAACATACTTTTGGATATAATGGGCCTTATTCCAGCGTTAGTTTGTTCTACCTATTTTATGAATGCAACGAAGTTCACTTATAACGGACCACGCTACAACTGACTTTCAGCTACAGTGGGCCAAATTAGCGGCAATCTTTTACAAAATCGGGTGCATAAAACATGCTTTTGCCGTGTCGACACGCACTGACAATTGACTTGCGAGGGTCAGCCGACGATCATGGCTCAATACTGCGCGCACAAGAAAGAAAGGCGGGGCGGAAACGAGAGAGGGAGGGTTCTACTCTGACGGCTACTCCTTCTGGTATGGCCACTGTATCTTGGAAGCGATGTGCGAAGTGGACAAAGTGCTCACCCATGCGGGCACCTATCTTGAAAGCGATCTGCGATGTGGGCAAAGTGCACCCACTGCCGGTAGCTTCGTATGCGCTGTGCTTTAGACATTTAGTTTGCATTGAAGCGAGAGACAGCATGAAGGTCAATTCACTCGCTGCTGCTGCCGCGCTTATCTTGCTTAATTTTCTAGTGCAATCGATGCTTCTCCTTTCGGGCGAAACTGCCACATTTTTTTTTTTTTTTTTTTTACTTTGGACGTTCGTCATTCACTCTTTGCATTAAAGTTGTTAGACATCGTGACGAAAGCTTCAGAAGTGAGGCGTTTCGGATATTACGTACTCCAGATAAAATGGACGTTTTTTGTCGGATTATCAGGGCCTGTTGTAAAGAGAGTCGACTGTAGTCACTATTCGTAAATGTAAATATCTTTTGATCATATTTAGAATATTTCAATATGTCAACTGCGCCCAAATAAACATAAAATTGGAACAAAAGCACGGTAAATATTTGCCCTTGTAGGCATAGTATAGACATAAAACATGAGAACTTGCGTAGTGGAGCAGGCTATGTCACTTAGGTAGCCACACTTTACGGGCTGTACAGTGATCATTCGCACTCTCTGAAGAGCCATGTGCATTCAAAGAAACTACTTGTTTGTTTCTAATGCTTCATTTGCGCATTTAATAAGCAACACTTCAGAATGTACTATGCAATGACAGAAACTTGCTAACTTTATTTGTACAGTGGTGGAACAGCCCTTTCACCTTTCTGTGCAAGTCCTGGCACAGGCAAAAAAGCCGATTTGGTGCAGCAGCAAGCCCTTTTGGCTCAGTGTCAAACACAGATATGCTTACCATACACCATGCAAATATTAACTGATATAGTCGATATGTTGTGAAGACGAGTTTGCGCTAGGCTTACGTTGCGAGCGCGATCACGAAAGTGTACGACGCTCCTCACAGCAACACAGAAAGGGCGATCCGGCCAGCTTCATTGACTCTCTGATATGGCGCAGAGAAGGCACCAAATCCAGATCGTCAGCAAATGTGGGTTTATGAACCGAGGGATGCAACACAGTGCTTGTGGGCAAACGCTCACCGCAAGACCAATCGAGTATGTGCATGTGCACCGAATGTGACATCATGCAATACACTTATATCATGCTATGCACATTCGAGAGTTTTCAAACAAAGAAACAGCATCAGTGCAACTGCGCAAGACGCAAGGAGGGTTTGGGTTCGCATCAGTGACGCTAATTTGCGTACATAGAGAAGCGAATCAAACTAGACCACAATAGACTAGACTCAAGAAGAAGCGACTCAAACTAGACCACAATGCGTGAACAAATGTGGCGGCACACATCGAAGTAGCGGTTCCTGCCGGGTAACACATTCAATTCAGTCTTCGTAAATCTGCGGCTATCAAAAGCAATAAACGGAGTCGTAGGTTCTCGCTTTCTCTTATTTGATTCAATAAAGCAAGGCGCAACATAATAAAGTTGTGCAAAGAAATTTTATTTTTGCACCTTTGCAATTTTCGCATGAAAAGCATTCTTGCATCTCTCCCTCATCAATATGTGGCCGCCGCAGTCGCAAGCAAACCCGCAATCTCGAGCTCAGCAGTGCAACGCCATAGCAATTGTAAAAGCTACCCCGACGGGTTACCAACTTCGGGGCACACTGATAGCTAAGTGGCAAGTGCGAAATGACGTTGCAAAAATCGGCTGCAATATCTGGTCATGGAAAACAAGTTCAAGAATACATATAAAACGTGACTGTAGAACACACTTAGACCAGCCACAATACTCGCACGGTTCTATTTTGTTTTCTTTCTCAACCATGTGTCCACCTGGAGTGCTCATACATAATGCCAAAATTAACATGGCCCATATCAATGCGAGCAGTAAAACTGGTGGCACTACTATAAATCATAATCTATTCACAAACTCGAAGAAATGCGGAAGCCATCATGTGGTCGCTAATAATATCCTTAACTATGCACCCTGTGCGATTCTGATCACAGCGGCTCTTTTACAAAACATTGCTATTGCCCATAAACATAGAAAAAGCTAAGCTTTAATCCTAGAATGTGACATCCTCCTTCGGCAAACTCTGCGATACCAAGTGGGTTTGATGAACACCAAAATAAATCACCAGCAAGACGGTACAGCGGCACTACATTGTACGTCCGTCAGAGAAAAACGCGGGAATTTAGAAATGGACGACTCTGATGGGCCTCTGCTTCCTTCTATTATGATGATGATCGCATGCCGTTGGTTTTGATTTCAGTTTTGCGAGATGTAAAACATCGATGGATAAAGGGTTTCGCTCGTAAGCTTGTATTAGCGCAGGCTTGGCACAAAGATCCACTCTCGGCGCAGTTTGGTGCGATTGGACCAGCTGTTCCACCCCTGAAACCACTACGATGTGAACATCGCTTCATATTACTTGAGATAACGGCTGTTTATTATTCGAAAGCTATTACAAAAGTATTCAATATTCTATTCAATTTGCTTCTGTCACTATTCGATTAGTATTCATTTCGGTTGCAAGGATCACTATTCGTGGACCCCTACACAACACTTAAAAAGGTTGCCCAGCTGAATTTTCTGTGGACAACTGAATGTTTTTTGTCACATTACCGTATTTACTCGCATAATGATCGCACTTTTTGGTCAGAAAAATTGACGCAAATTCATGGGTGCGATCATTACGCAAGTTAAATTTCCCACGAAAAGAGAAAAATTTTTTTTCGTCCCGCGTTTGTTGCGGCATGCGGGTGCGGGACACCAAAACAAAAATGGCGGCCGGCGGAGCAAGCTGAACGCGCCGAACGAATTTTTTTTTCTTCTCGTGAGTACATTACGCGCATTGCAACAGTTTCTTCCGTATCAGTGATGAATAATATCGTTAATATCGGCAAGTTTGCAGCAATAACGTAGACATGTTCACTCTGAGGGGACAGAAACAGATGGGCACGCTTAGCTGCCAGTGACAGAAACGCATGGCCGGTGTGCTGCGGAAACTACGGCATCTGCCTTCGCTACTATCCTAATACGGCATGTTTCCACAAAGGGTGGGCGAATATCTTAGCTGTGTTATAAGCGTCGGCGTATGAATAAGGTACACTTTTAACATATCAGTGTAAACGTGGCTGCTATCATTGCCGCTCACGATTTGTTGCGTGCCCACGAGTGCAGATGAGAAGAATCGAAAGGCGCCTTTTTTTTTTTTTTTTTAACCACAACCATTATAAAGCTTACCCATAATAAAGGCAAATTTGGTTGTGCCTATTTTTGTCATGGAGGTACGGAAAGTGATGAAAGTAATAAAATGAGGCATCTACTAAAGAATGTTTGGTGCATGCAGACCGCTTGGCTTGTCTTGAAGAGTCGTTCGCATAGCATTCGACAAATGTTAAGCGCGATCATTATTAGCTAGACTTGGCACACAACATACCGCTGCGGCAAGTTCGGAGTGCGATCAATGCACGGGAAATTAAAAAAATCAAATTTTGACGACAAAATTCAGGGATGCGATCATTACGCGAGTGCGATCATTATGTGAGTAAATACGGTACTCTAGGTGCTCTGTCAACCTTTCCACACGCAGTCACTGCCTCTCGCCTCCAGTGCAGGGCCAGGTACCCATGCTGGCACGGCTTCGCAGCACAACCTGGCTCCGAAAGGGAGTACAATTCTGGGGTGCGCCAAATAAACGGGTGAATATATAACGACCAGGGATGGGGGCCACATAGCGTATGTGGGGTCCTTCCGGGAAACTTCACACTGTTTGCCAAGTCTGGGAGCTGTCTGTCCGCAACAGACATAGCCGTAGATCAAGTAAAAAGCGAGTACAGTGGAGCCCCGGTTACACGTCCCCTGGTTTTGGCATGACCCGGGTTTTACAACGGATTAGCGCAGTCCCGGTGAAGTCCCCATAGAAGCAATGCATTTAAAAACCCCGGTTATCCGACACAATTTTATGCCTGACCCGCGTTATACGACGACCCTCGGAAAGCGCGTTCATTTCTCTCTCCCCCACCATCGGCCACCCGCAACAGTCGTGCTGAAATAGTGCCTTTCCTTCTCCACAATCACTTTCTCCCTCTCTTTTTGGTGGCGTCACCTCTCATTGTGCTGGGGAAGTGTTTCTCTCCTTCCAGTTTCCCAGCAGCAGATCGCCGACAAGCTAGCGCGGAAAAGCCTAGGTTTATCGCACGTGTTCTTCGTCGTAATCCTAGCGACCAGCGTTCAGTGGAGGTTCTAAGTTGTGTGAAGATGTCCGATGTCTCGAAAGCGGAGAGTTCTGTCGCTCGGCGATAAGCTGAATATTATCGAGGAAGCGGAAAAGCGACATGGAGCCACGAAAGCCAGCATTCCCCGGGACCTTAAGATACCCGAATCTTCGGCATCATTAAGTGCGTCAAGCAAGGGAACTGGAAGCAGTTAGTGCAGCGTCGGCTGGTGGCTATGGAGCGTAGCGAGTCGGAAAAAAAGATCACTGTGCTCGACAGCATGCATTTTATTGCCAGTTCGTGGAATGCAGTGTCGTAAAGCACAATCGCTAATGCGTTCAAGCACTGTGGCTTTAAGCGAGACTGCTTCCTCTGCTGGGGACGCAACAACCTTGATGCCGCTTGAGGCCGATGCAGGCTTCGCCGCCGACGATTTCGAGGGTTTAAACCTCACCACGACCTTCGCTGAGTACATGGAGGCCGACGACAACGTTTCGATCTGCGGCGAGGTGTTGCTGCATGACGCCATCGAGGAGGCTTTGCCTAGTGCCGACACCACTGTGACATCGGACGAGGACAATGACGACGCCACAGATGCTGTGCCTGTGCCTACCACATTTGCTGAGGTGCTACGGCACATAGACGGCATCCAGAACTTCATCTGTTCACACAACACTGCAGAGGACCTCCTTTTGGACGTTGCCCAACTCGAGCGAAAGCTCTTGGTTCACGGATCAAGAAGGCCCAAAAGAAACTTACCAACTTTTTAAAGTGCGCGCTGGCCGGCGGGAATCACGGCAGTGGAGTGCCGTAAAGGTTTGTTTGAATAAAGCATGGTTGGTACCTGTACTGCAGCATTAATTCTTATCGCATTTGCTTTTTTTGGTAATTTGGGTTTCTAAGCCCTGCAGAATATGTTAGTAGTTTACATTGAAGTTTCTCATAAATCCATCGCGTGAAATAAGTAGTATTTTTATAGGCATAACTTATGTTCGGATTTTACGACGTTTTTTCGCGGTCCCGAGAAAGTCGTATAATCGGGGTTCTACTGTAACTGAAATGTGCCATCTAAGTATGCCAGAGCTGCTGTGCCAAGAGCTCGCAGTGTTGTCAGTGTTTGGGGAGAGGCACAGGTGTAGTTCTCCATGCACTTTGCTATGGGTGTACTACAGTCGAGCTTTTTTATAACGAAGTGCTTGGGGACTCTGAAATCATTTGTTGTACAGGTCAATTCGTTGTAAAGGTCGCGCATCTCACAGCTTGCAATAGAACCGGGACAGAATTATTCCTTCGCTATACAGGTCACTTCATTCTAGAGTTGTTCATTGTAGAAGCGCTTGACTGTACTAAGTTTCAATGCTACCCACGTGTTGTCCCATGAAAGTTGAATTGTCTGGATGTTAGTTTGACTGCCTTATCTGGCGAATCAGCACACCTGCCTATCGTACTCTGTGTGCCAAACATTCATACTCACCAAGTGGAATGTCATCTTCATCTTCACTAAACTGAGCTTCATTCTCACAGTTCATCACAGAGTTGTGGTTGCCATCCAAGATCATCGCTCCCGGAGGCATGGGCACAGTTTCCTCCACTTTTCCTGAAAACAAGGGAGGATCAATGCATGGGTCAATTCAACAATCAACTGTATCCACAAGCCACTCCTTGCACAAATTAACGTTTGTTTTATCAGATGGGAGTCTATGAAAAGGTTTCAGGTGCAAATCATTATATTATCCCGGCATAACGAGGCAAGATGTACCTCTGCATACTAAATATCTGTTGGTATCACATCTGAACTTTGCTTTCTAGGGATGGGCGGATATTCAATGTTGTCGAATATTCGATCGAATAGTTCTCTATTCGTTATTCGCTTTGATTCAAATTACGGTATTCAATATTATTGAATTATTAAGTGGCCTCGAATAGGCAGCCAAAAGCCACAAACGACCAGCACAAATACAAATCTCGGAGGCTATGTTTTATACCTCATGGCCGCCATACAGCAGCTACAGATCTCGAAGGCTATACATTTTTTAATTAAAAAGCTGGAAATACGTCATCGCTGTATAGCTCACTACGTGGGCGGCCCCGTATTGGTGTAGACATCAATTTTTTTTCCTTGCTTTTCCCCCGACCCCCCTGACAAAGCCTCGGCATTGCCCTGACCTTCAGTCGCACCACGCCAGTTGCGCTTATTCATGTGTTGGCCGCTGCCGCTTGTGGGGATGCGCGACTCTCGCGCGTCCCCTGATGTTTTTCCCGCATAGCGCGTCTCCTGCAGGGCGGCTTCGCCTGCCGCGTGGCCTGGCGCCCGCGGCGGTCGGAGTGGTTGAAGCGCAGTGCGAGAGATGGCGCTAGTGTTGCGCAGCTGCTAACGCCGCCGACAGGCGAGGTTACTTGGGCGCCGGTAGACAAGGCACTTCCTCTTTCCCGGCGGGTCGGCAAACAGCGTGGACATTCCGCGCACGCGTGGCCGCCTTGGACACCATTCGCGTGACCGTACACGCGAACGACCAGGCGTTGGGATCCAGCATGGGGCGAACACATTCGCTCGTTTTCCGGTTGCGGTAAGTCGGACTTCTAGATTTGTCGCACGCCCATCGGCATGTTTTGCGGATAGCAACTCGGCTAGCAGGCATTGATCTATGAAAGGTGCAATAATTGCCCTCGTGACTGTTTGCACTACTGTGTTGTCGTTCCTTTGTCCCAAGAGTACGGAGGAGAACCCCATATCTCCCACACGCTAAAGGCGAAGATGGCGTCGACCTCGCCTGTGTCTGGGCAGTGCGCACATGAACATGATACGGAACTTTTTTCTGAAAGTGCCTGCTGGAGGTGAAGCGCAGTGCGAGACCTGCGAAGTTGTTTTGAAGACGCCTACTAGCACTACGACAATGCCTGTCACCCACTTGAAGAAACATAAGGGCAAGTACAAAGAATACTCGGAAATGCACCAACGTTACAGTTTGCCGAAAAGAAAGGCGAGTCAAATGGGCTATCATTGCAGTCATTCGTGGACAGTTTGTTTAAGCCTAAACTTCAGTCGTCATCGATAAAAGCGCAAGAAATGACTAAGAAGATAGCAGCATTCGCTGCACGTGGCCTGCAGCTGTACAGCGTGGTCGAAGAAGAAAGCTTCATCGAGATGATGTGCTGTGTAATTTCGAAGTACGCCATTCCGTCGTGGAACACCTTTTCACGAACGGTCATTCCGAACTTGTACGCGACGAAGAGAAATGACCTAAAGAAGCGTGTTAAGGACGTATTTGACAACGGCGGTGCCGAGTGCTTCACTTTTACAACGGATGAGCGGACATCGAGGGACGGTGACAGCTACATGTGTGTTACGGCCCACATGATGGATCACGACTACAAACAGCACGCATACGCCCTCGCCTGCAAACCAATGCCACAGGAGCACACTGGAGAAGATATAGTTCAGTTTCTCCAAGACGTGATCAAAGAGTGTGGTCTGCCCAATAACACCCTGACTTTTGTCATTACTGACAATGGCAGGAACTTTGTTTCAGCTGTTGCCAAATCGCAGTGGTCAGGACTTCTCTGTTTTGTGCAAACCCCGCAGCTGTGTATAAATGATGCTAAAAGGGAAGTGGCAAGTTTTTCCCAGCTTTGTACAAAGTGTCGAGCGATTGTGGGTCGCTACAAGAGAAGCGTGCGTGCATGTGCGCGGCTTATGGAGATTCAAAAGGATATGCACATGATCCAGCATGAAGTGATTCAGGTTCCCACATGCTGGAACAGCGAGTACGCCATGATGGAGAGACTCGTCGCACTCTGTGCCCCATTTCAGTTGAACTTCGTGAATGTGATGCAGACAACTTGAACTCCAAGGAATGGAAATTAATGGCTGCAGCTGTAAAAGTCTTGCAGCCCCTTGACCAAGCAACGACCAAGGTGTGCGCAGACTGCTACCCTACAGTTTCCCAAGTGATACCTCTAATGCATTGTACACAAGTGGTGCTGCATTGTGTCTGAAGCTGAGGAAGCAGCATCATTTGCAAAGAGACTCCTGCGCAGTCTAGCAACAAGGTTTCCTGGCTTAAAAATGGCTCATGTTCCAGCAAATGCAATGCTAGTCGACCCTCGCTACAAAGACATTTGCCACACTAATGAGAGACAAATAAAGTGGGCAAAAGCCACACTTTCAACTGCAGCAAATGAGCTTATGTCAGCCCAAAACGATTGTGCCCAGACATCTGTTTGTCCACATATGGAGAAGCCTCCAGCTAACACTCTGTGGAGTGTCCTTTCTTCATTAAGCTCCAACGTAGTGCAAAAGAATGCACATGAAAGTGTTTTTTGACAAGTGGCAGACTACTTGGCTACCCCTGTGCTTCCAAGGTCAGAAAACCCTTTGGAGTGTTGGATGAGCCATGACAGCCGGTTGTACCCAGCGCTGGCCAAGGTTGCACAAAAGTACCTCTCGATTCCTGCCCCACAGGCAAGGAGTGAGAGGCTGTTTTCAACATCAGGAAATGTTGTTAGCAACCGGCAGGAACTGCTGCTCCCAGACCACGTGGAGCAGCTGGTATTTTTGCATGAAAACTTCTGAATGCAGTAAAGAAAAGCAGTGTGTGATTTCTGAATAAAATTCAACTGTTAATAGTGGTCAATTTCACAAAATGCTGTGCCTACATGTGTTCTAATTCTTCCAAATTTGTGTAAACTAGTCAGGTCATGATAAAAATGTTCTTTTTTTAAATATGTGATACATACTATTCGAACTATTCGATTCGAAATTATTCGACGAAATCACTATTCGCTTCGAATTTGCTTCAAGCCTCAGTTTCACTATTCGCCCATCCCTATTGCTTTCTTCAGAATTTTTAGAAAACCAAGTGTCACTGTACAACACTGATAAACTTGAAGAAACGAAAATGTGAATTCCACGACAAGTAAGCTTTCTCAGATCACTCTACGGCACATGTAATAACATACATCAGCTGTCATAGTTACGGAGAGCATCCAACACTATCAGGAATCTGGAAACCCCTTTCTGCAGTTTACTATTCCTCCATTCCCTTCAACATCATGCTGGGGCTTTTTGATGTGTTTGTGTTTAAGAACAATGGCACAATCTTATTCTGCAGAAAAAAGGTTATTTACAAAATCGCTCACCTTCAACCGGAGAGCAAAACTCTGTGAACTGCTCCCTGATCATTGTTCGAAGCTCCTTGTCAAGCTTAGGGTTGTCGAACAGAGGAGACAATGATCTGCAATATGATATAATGCATGTGAGTGGCTGATGTCAATATTCTGCAGTGGAAAGTGAATACAGTTTTTACACAAAGAAAACTGACTTACGCGAGGACCCGTTTTTCCAAGATTTGTCGCAGTGATGTATAAATGCCCTGTTTCACCTGGGCTGCTAAGCTCTTACAAAAGTTCGGCATAATCTGTAAAAAAAATCCCCTCACATAAGCACATATAAGTGCATAAAACCACACATTTTCAAAAGGAATGTCAAAAATAGCTGTAACATAGTAAGCAGAGATAGCCGGATTCTGAAATCCTCCTAACCTTAGACCGTTTCCTTACCTTCCGCAAGGAGCCCTCCATGCTACCTAAACGTTAGGCGCCCTCGGAAGGCCACCGCGAATTCTAAAAGCTTCCTTTCGCCTTCCCTGCGGAAGGAGCGCCTCGCCAAAGGAAGTGTAACGTTAGAGGCTTCTGGTTTCGAGATTACCCACAAAAAATGCGAAATATTTGTAATGAGTTGCCGAGACAAAGTGCTGGGACTGTTAAAATTGCATTTCTACTTTTATACTGGGGCATAAATTACATTTCTTTGGTTAATAACGTAAAAATGGTTCGAAAAGGATGCGCGTCTAGCAACTATGGCAGCATCTGAGTTCGTTTGGTCAGGCGTCGCTTTTTTCCTTTCTTTGCGTGCGCTTTCTTTCGTGTGTGTGTGTGTGTATGTGTATTTGCCATGCCGGGCAAAGCATATTTTACGGAAGAAGAAAAGGACTTGTTCACGGAACTTCTACAAAGGTACAGCAATGTGATTGAAAGCAAGAAAACAGATGCTGTGTCGCTGAACGCGAAGGCGAAAGCGTGGGAGCGGCTGTGCACAGAATATAACAGCATGCCGCACGTGCGTCGACGCGAAGTAAAAGAACTAAAAAAACTGTGGGATAACCTGAAACAAAAACTGAAAAAAGCAAAGGCGCAGCAGATCAGAGACGTCATGGCCACAGGTACGTTTTCGTCTTTGTTTCCCCTAAACGTTGCAAATATTTTCCACCTGAAAACTTGCAAAAAGAGAGCGTAACGTATTTCAGGTGGCAGACCACCGCCTGAGCCGCTAGACGACAGGCTCACCCGAGTCGAGGCGCTCGTGCCGCACGTGGCGGTGCGAGTGCCGAACCCATTTGACAGCGACAGGCAGTCGCAGACGCCAGCCAGTGAAGCCGTTACAGACATTATTGACAGCATGATGCATGAGACCGATTCACGGTACCACGACAGCGACGATGGTAAGTATAGTTTCTACGACTACAACTGTTTTTTTTTTGTAGTTTTGCGGCCACCTTGGCACGCCTCACCGCTCAATATGTGCAGTAATTGCTCGAGTGCTGCTCACGGGCCATTTCATTACGATAAAAGCCCAAACACTTGCTGGCCTCGCTGCCCGACGTTTCCATCATATAGCGCGGCAAAATTTGCGGTTGGACCGCATGTCGTATGTACTGTAAGGAATTAATGAATGTCAGTGTAATTGAGGGTTGGGATACACACACAAGGTCTCCTACAACAGTTTGCATGGAACCCGTTCCGTAAAAACGCAGTGCAATGAGGACCTTCAAGAGAGCAGGTAGCGGCGCTCCTCTGTTGTCAGTGTTACAATGCAGTTGCAGCTCTGCCAGTATGGCTGTAACAGCTCGCTTGGAAAAACGATACCGGGCTAGAAAGTCCCCTTCGTCGTAGTATTCCAGTGGATTCTGCCTGTCAGTCAGGCGCCGGGCTAGAGTCAAAGGTGGAGGCTTGTACACAGTCCCGTAACGGAGTTCATTTGCTCGTCGAAGAAACCGTGCATAGCTTTCGAAGCTATCGTCTTGCAAGGCCGTCATTCTCGCCGCTCGCTTTCCACAAGATCACAGTGCAAAAAAGATATGGCACAAAACGCGGTCCGCGTAACCAAACTGGGCGTCAGTACACGGCGGCTGGCTACCGCGGCCTTGGCTGCGCACGGCACCTACCCTAGCCGAGCGTACCGCGTGCAAAGTCATGCGGAGAAGCATACGTTCAGGTAAAGGAGCGCGGTTAGGACGCATGAAGGTAGCATGCCGGCTCCCTAAGCGCGGGGAAGCACCAAGGAGGCCCTAACTTAGTGCCCCTTAGTAAGGTACGTTCCAGAATTGACGCCAGGTCGCCTCACAGCGTGTGAGGCATCCTTAGTTAGGAAAGGAGCGTTTCAGAATCCGGGCCTAGAGTTACAAGGACTTTTACTAGTGCTACTGCTTTCAAAATTTAATCCTTTGAGGGTCGATTTTTTATTGCAGATTCCGATTCTTCTTAGGGAGCTATTTAGAAAAAAAATTACCATAATTTTTCTAGGTTGACCGTAAAGTGAGAAAAAGATATTTTGCGTTGGTATATATGTACTCTTCATTCATGAATAACAACAATAAAAAAAGGAAATAAGTTTAACAGAATAAAAAATTTGATGCATTTTTATGCACATAGTTCAAGGCTTTGAAAATCCGCACACGAGAATATTTCGCAAGCCTCAGATGTTCCTGCTCATACGTACGTCCACAGCGTAACCGAACTGCGTAGGTGCGCACACTCAAGAAAACTGTTTGGTTGTGTGCCCATCAAAAAAAGCAACACGTGTGACAAACTTCCGCTAATCTTCATCTTATCATCAACCAGCTATCGCAAATAGTTTTTGCGAGTGTTAAAAAAAAAGAAAAGAAACAGAAATGCATGCACGGGGGCATCCTTCCTATGCGCACCCCTGTGAGCACTAAACGAGCGAGAAACAAGCGGTCACCCTCTGAGCGATTAGGAACGAGATAGCCATCAGTTTCGCAAGCGCAAAAAGCCGAAGCCTCCCGCGAAACAAAATCCAAACGGCCGCCTGCCCGCGCGCACGCCAATGAGCGAGCGGTGGTATGTAGACGTGCGGGAGCAAACTAGTGCTAAAATAAACCATGCAACGAAAATCGAGAGAGGGAGGCGTGCGAAAAAAATTCCCTGTATCCCCACATAGTAGTGGCAGCACATGACAGAAAAGAAAAAGTTAGGAAAATGGCACGCTTTTTAAACGTACAGACGGCGCCGTAAATATACGGCATTGACCATATTCGCACTTGTTCGTGGCGCCGTATATTTACGTCATTGACCGTCAAAGGGTTAATGATTTCACACTGAGCGTTGAATGCGATCGGATGGGAAAAGAAAGACACAACAGTGCAATGGATCAGGACTAAGAAAAGAAGCAGACAATACAAGCAGCACTTATGATGCCCCCTTCCTTTTTGCCTTCTGCATCTTTTTTCAGTTCCTTTCTCAACCATAATGCAAACAAGAATGAACTAAACTGCTGAATTGCCTTGAAACACTAGGAAATGGAAAAAGAAAGAAGCACATACTCACCCTGCAAAGAAAATCTAATAGTGTGGCTGTAATGGCTGGGTGGGGACGCATAGAATGGTACATGACCAGAATGGCAGGCTCTGTAAAGATGGATAATTTTTTTTTATAGACTTGCTCAATGCTGCCTCTCATAATTTTGGTTCATTTAGAGAAAAACCTTGTTAATGTTTGTTAAATATGACAACTAATATGGGCTCACTGTACCGACAACATGCACTATACAGTGAAACCTCGTTAAACCATAGTTGGCCGGAGCTCAGAAAAAGTATGTACTAAACGGTAGTACTGCTTAACCGAAATATCATGAGATCACCCACTTGGCTGTCAAAAACATAACACGGAGAGAGTACGAGGAAAGGGGAAAAAACATGCAGTATTTATTTACTCTACCTTTTCACTAAGCCCGAGGGGCAATTCAGGAGCTCTTTAATACTAAGCTAAGAAGTTTTTCAAGAAGATGCACGTATGGAGGGCCGTAACTATTTTGCATGCATTCAGGTAAACAGCTGAAATGCTACATTAAGCCTGTTTGACGACTGCACAGAGTCCGAAGAAGTACCAAATCGATCAAAGGCACAGTCAATGGTGATCTGCACCTTTGGAACAACACAACTCTTGTCTACATGCACAATGTGTTTGCCGTAGGCCTGTCGTGGAGGGTGCTCTTGCTGCGACTCAGAGATTGCAACAGAACATGCACTCATGCAAGCCAGCGTTTCCTCACCTATGTTCATGATGTTGTCCCTGTCAGGGGAAAAGAAGAGCCAGTCATAGAACAGAGCCAGCTTGGCATTGGAAGCAGCCACGTTGGAGGTGCATGTTGTGAGCAGCCAGCCAATCACGGCCCACCGGGGGATGATGTCCGAGCAGAGGAGCTCGTTTGATGGATGAATCACGCCACAGATGAAGCGAATGAGGTCGCAGCGAAGTGACTGGCTCTCAGGTGTACTCAGGTACTGCGAGTGGACAAACCATGAAATGGTGAGGACACCTGTCCCAACACTAACCAAAGGCAAGACAAATGACAGAGCACAGAGAAAGCAATGACAGCCACGTGTCATACCCCCTACGCCTGGTGTCATCTACCTTCTTTCCTCTGTGCTTTGTTGGTAGTTTTAGGCTGTAAACAGCTGTTCCCCAAAAGGCTCAGAAGACACCAAAATTTATTTTGCTTAAGTACCTGAGAACACTGCACTGTCACCATGGAGTGCCAACAAATTCTGGATTCATGCTTGCAAACAACTCCAACTTTCAAGTGCATCAGTGCAATGAATCAGACTCTGGCTGCTGCAGCCATTAAGTTACATGCCAGTGGTGACAACTGAAACTGACTAAAGCTAAAACAAATGCTTCCCAGGCTACTGCAAATTCTTGCATGCTCATTTTTAAAAGAAGACATACCAGAAAAAATATATGTGTATGTATATACAGGGTGTCCCATCTAAATTGGACAAAGATTTTGGAAAAGACCTATGCGTTCTTCAGAACAAGAATCGCGTGAATGTTCTTAGCGTTTATTTAAACTTACAGTACCATTTTTTTGCTTGTCTTTTTTTTTTGAGTAATTAGCCGAGATAAATTAACCTTTTAAATATAGCTTGAAACGTTCAGGTGTCAATAGGAAAGTTGTGGAGCTTCACAAATATTGCCCAACCCAGGTACTCTTATTCGGGAAAAACGAAAGACCGCGGAGTTTAAAAAATACCACGTGACAGCGCGCTCTGTGCGCTCGAATGCGCCGCGATTACAGCTCTCTCATGAGTGATTTGTAAAAAGATTGCCAGCGCCGCGCCTTCCTTTCACTTACGAGAAAGGGCTTCAACCTTTGCTTGGCTCTGACATCACCGGAAGCGGCTGGTGACAGCGCTCCGAAAAAGCACTTCATCAGCAGCCGCTCGCGCCTGTCGCCGAAGAACGCGCCGTCATCAGCTATTTATTCTTATATGATGAGAAGAGCAATTTTTTTTCCAGCGTACAAGTCGATGCGGAATAGAAAAAATACACACAAAACATGCATTATACATCTGGAACCTGTGCGAGAGAGGGCATCATTTGTTACAACGCCATTTTTCTTCCAAGCTGTGCCAGCGGCTAGATGCATTTGAGCTCGACTGTTTCGAAGAATTTGTTTGCAGTGCCTAAAGCATGCCGTACTCAAGCGAGCAGAAGGCGAACATGGTCTTAGCCTTGGGAGCAGCACGGGGCGACAAGAGGAGAGCTGCCAAGGTATCCCGAAATTGGCAATGTGGGGGAAGACCCAGCACGAACACAATTATGAGGAGTTACTTGACACTGAAAGTAGCAGGCAGCTTCAAGAAGATGCGGCACAGAAAGGGGACCATCAGTGAAGAGGCTGAAGGAGACATTTTGGCTTTCATGACTGCAAACGCTCCTTCCAGCTTGCATGATGTGAGTGGTAAGGTCGGCATTTCAAGGTCTTCAGTGTCAACAGTTCTTAGGAAGGCTGAAATGCATCCGTATCACCTCCAACTGCATCAAAAGCTGCAAGAGAGAGACTTTCAATGGCAGCTTGGTTTCTCAAATTGGATCCTTGTGAACCGTGACGAAATACCAGATTTCGTTGACAAAATGCTCTGGACAGATGAGGCAACCTTCTCCAGAAATTCTCAAGTCAACATCTATAATGCACATTACTGGAGCGATACGAACCCGCATTGGGTGGCGCAGACTAGATACCAGTACCAATGGTCATTCAGTGTGTGGTGTAGTATGTTTAAGGGAAGAATAATTGGCCCCATATTTTTTTACCACATGCTCACTGCTCAGCGGTACGTGAACGACATCTTGGAAGGCCCAGTCGAAGATTTTCGCTGGGATCTTCCTCTTGCATTTTTAAAGCGAACTTGGTATCAGCGCGACGGTGCACCAGCTCACAGCAGCAGCCTTGCCTTAGCCTGGCTTGACGAAGCCTTCAAACGCCAGTGAGTCGGGCGGCATGCACCAGTGGCATGGCCTGCAAGGTCACCGGTCTTGACACCTCTTGACTCCTTCTTGTGGGGACATGTGAAAGACCGCGTGTACTGCAAACCTACAACTACACCAGAACCGCTAAAGGCAGAGATTGCTGAGGCCTGCAGCGAGATACTGTCTTGCGTCATCAAAAAAGCTACATCGGACGTGCTGAAAAGACGCCAATAATGCATTATGGCAGAGGGCGACTTGTTTGAGCACATTCTTTAGACAGACATCACAGCGAATAAATCTCTACAACCGTTATCCATGAAAAGAGCCATCTGTGTGAAACTTTTGTACGATGTGGAAAAGGCGCGTAAGTAATATGAAATTACAAATTCTCTGCTGACAAGGAATGGACAGGAAGCTAAAAAGCAACCTTCCGTGTCAGTTTACAATTCTTACTTTTGTGACAAAATATGAAATCACGTGATGTTTGTACCACTCCTTCCTGGGCTTCCAAATGGAAGGCGGCAGTATTGTGAAATAAATAAATAAATAAATAAATAAACTAAAACCAGCGTAATTCACACGACGTTATCAAGCTCGTTATAATGCGTGTTTGCTTGTTGGGGTCTTGCTCTCAAATTCGAACTCATGAGCTTGTAATTTTTCCTCCACATGCATTCTGCTAGCGTGACAGCACAATTAGTATCGCCGCAGAAATGCGAGCCGCACTGTATTTCAACTGCGGCCTGAACCCATTAGCGTTTATCTCAGAACCAAACCAACGCAAAGTTCTATCGTGGGCAGCATGAAAGGCGCGAAGCGAGCAATGTTTTTTACAAAGCACGGTTGAGAGCGCTATAATCATGGGACATTCGGGTGCTCAGAGCGCACTGTCATGTGGTATTTTTTAAACTTCGCGAGCTTTCGTTTTTCCCGAATAAAAACGGCCATGCTAAGTCTATCTCGTTGGAAGTGCCTGGGTTGGGCAATATGTGTGGAGCTCCACAACTTTTCTCTTGATGCCTGAACGTTTCAAGCTATATTTAAAAAGTTAATTTATCTCGGCTAATTACTCAGAGGAGCAAAAAAATGGTACTGTAAGTTAAGATAAACGCTAACAACATCCACGCAATTTCTGTTCTGAAGAACGCATAGGTTTCTTCAAAATCTTGGTCCAAGTAAGCTGGGACGCCCTGTATATATATATATATGTGCCACACTTATCGTGACAACTTATGGTATGCATGCTTCTTGAGTATGCGTCAGAGACAAGGATACTTGCAGGTTAGCAGTGTTTCTTATAGTGTAATGTAATTTTTGCAGGAGGACATGCAGCCGATTGATGCTATGATGTTTCCAACATATTGTGGCTTGCGGCTCTAAACGAGCTGTTGATAATGACAGCTTTTACTGCTTGCCCCCGGTGTCATTACACATTATTATCATCATCATCATCCTCAGCAGCAGCAGCAGCCTGGTTACGCCCACTGCAGGGCAAAGGCCTCTCCCATACTTCTCCAACTACCCCGGTCATGTACTAATTGTGGCCATGTTGTCCCTGCAAACTTCTTAATCTCATCCGCCCACCTAACTTTCTGCCGCCCACTGCTACGCTTCCCTTCCCTTGGAATCCAGTCCGTAACCCTTAACGACCATCGGTTATCTTTCCTCCTCATTACATGTCCGGCCCATGCCCATTTCTTTTTCTTGATTTCAACTGATGCCAGTAACTAGTGTTTGTTCCCTCACCTAATCTGCTCTTTTCTTATCCCTTAATGTTACACCCATCATTCTTCTTTGCATAGCTTGTTCCGTTGTCCATACGTATTATAGTATTATGTATTATATTACATATTATAGGAAGACACAAATAAAAAAAAAGCTACGATCATTACTATTATAAACATCATTATTGCCCAGATTATAAACCTTCATTTGCCCTCTGATCCATATTGCTGTTTTTCTACGTCATTACAGTGCATATACAACTCCTTTTTTCATTATTTGTTGCATTTTCCCGATAACTCCTGGATAAAAAAGATAAGATTGTTGGTACTAGTAGCAGCCAATGTGATGGAACAGGCTGCCACAAATGCTCGTTCACCGTCACTGGTGTCCTTTAGAAAGTCACAAAGCCAGACAGTGTCTTGTGCTCACCTGCTTCTGAAACCATTCCTGGTAACGCTTTTGGTTCCCAAACTTGACCTGTGATGTAAGAAACGTAATCTTGCGCTCCATATCTGGCGTTAACCGGCACTGAAGAAACCTCCGCGATGTCCTCTGTGTGAGCAGCTGCTGAACTCCTGCAATCAAAGGGCAGCAGCCAGCTCAGGTGCACTGATTCATACATGTGCACTGTTGCTGGTACTGTACGTACCTCTAGCGGTGCTGCCTATGCTTACTTTTCCAGTGCCCAAGTACAATAACTAATGTGTGCTTGAGCTTCTTAAAAATGAAGGAGCTTCTGACATGGAAGTTGAAGTGTTTCTTTCAATGAACCGAGTTACTCAGGTTACCTATCACCGATACAGAAGCAGGCAGCACGTTAGAGGGCCAAGAAAACCTATTGCTTCAGCACTGCAGAGCCCAATTTCCAAAACAACAGCTTGACATGAATGGAACGGAGGTGATTTTGAATACTGTGACAACACATCTTAGGTTCTACTGCTGATTTCAATTGAAACTTTAATTCTGCTCTTTTAAACACAGTATGCTGCTATACAAAGCAGCATACTGCATTTTGCACACAAAACAAGAAAAAGATCAGGCACCTGTTAACGTTGGTGAAAGTGAAGCTGGGTTGAAAAGCAGGTCCCGCCACAACTTCTCAAATTCAGGTATCCGAGCCACATTCTGGAGTAGCCGGATCAGGTCCCGCCCGATCATGCCGCACTCTGTAAACTGCACCGAACGATGCGGACGACAGCTCATCACTCCAAATGTCAGCTTGGGGATTGAGAGTTAAAACAACTTGAAAGTTATGGCGAGGTTAAGAAAAATTCTGCATAGACAAGAGTATAATGTATTTCACTGTACAATGTTTCTGCCACAAAAGCCTTTCAAGATTAACAAAATATAACATTTAGTAAAGGACAGTGAAACCTAGCATACTCCTAATGCGGCTCCTTTAAGAAATGTCTAATGTGTTTACCGCATTGTTTACATCAGAAGTCCACCAATTTACACCTTTGCGAATTAACTACAGATAATTGCGCTTTGCAGTGTCTGCATGTGAGGGCAGTACTTTCTTTAGTGGAACACCTGAATGAATTCTTACGTGCTTTTCGTGATGTGAAGCACCGAGCAACGTTCTCGGCAAAAGAATGTATTTTCAGTATTGTGCTTCACGGAAAGAACTTGCGTTAGTTTATTGAATCCGAAGATACTTTTTGTGCACAGGAGGAGTATGTTCCACCTTCAGATGAGAGCACTGAAGAAGAAGGCGATGATGAGGATGCAATTATTTCTGTGGTGATTTCTTACAAAGTGATCCTGGTTGGAGATGGCAGACTGTACGAGAGCCTAAGAAACAAACAATATTTTCTGAGATAAATCACCTAATACAGTAAAACCTTGTTAAACCGTACCCACTTAAACAGCAGTTTCGTTTTAAAAGTAGTAAAGTCAAATCCCCGACTCAGCAGCCATTGAACATAATGTGTTTTGTGTCCGCATAAACCGTACCAGCTTATTGCGGACGTATCGGTTAACACGTAGTGTTTCCACTTTCCATCGCACAAACACGGTGGTGCGCCGTCTCCATCGGGTCGCCCGGCAGAACAAGCTTCAGAGATCGGAACCATCTATCGGAACAACGGCCTCCAAGCGCCCTGTGTGTTTGCGCATGAAGCTACATCAACATCATTTCGGCGCCGTGCCAGAGAGCATTGTCTTTGTTCTATATTAAAGTTGGTTTTTTATTCTATGATGGCGCTGTGGCCTCTTGCAAACAAGGACTCGCGTCATGCCGAAGCTCGGACAAAAAAACACGCCGGGTGCTCAGCATAGAAGAAAAATTAGACTTCATTCGTGCTGTCGAACGTGATGCGAAGAAGTCGGCGCTGGTATGCGACAGGGATCTACTGTTGACTACGGTGTGTGACATTTGGGATGTGAAGTTGCTTGACAGCGCTGCTGCCACCGCGAAGAGATGTCGACTACGAGGTTCGACTTTTCGCCATCGTTGCTTCTGTTGCCGAAGTGTCGCCTAGCGACAGTGATGAGGACGACACGGAAAGCAATAGCACGGGCGATTCAGGCCCGACAGTGGCAGAAGCTGCGCTTTACGCCTGCCTCATGAATGCAATCATCGCAACGAGAACAGCACCCCCCAACGAAAAAGGCACCCCACAACATCTGCAGTGCTCCTGCGCCCGTGCACGGAGAATATGCAACGCCAACGAGGAATAAGCCATGTGTGTGTTTGCCGAGAAGAGGGGCTGGCGAAAAGCTGGCTCGCAGCTTCAGTAAGTTTGAGGTCGCTGCGGCATCAAATGAAAATAACACTTGTCGCGCGAAGTGAATAAATACTGGATGTTTTTTTCTCTTTCGTTGCACTCTCTCAGAGTTGCGGTTATGACAGGTAAGAGGCCATCTCATGCTACTTCGGTTAAGCAGTACTACTGTTTAGTACATACTTTTTCCGAGCTCCAGCCAACTACGGTTTAACAAGGTTTCACTGTACACTTTTGTTTACACTTGCACTCTTTTTGCATGGTGTCCAAGGTGTACAAAAAAGCTCTTCACTGGAACAGCCGTAAAGTGGGTAAATGCTTGTGGCCCCAAAGTGTGAAAACCACAAAGCAAGTGCATGAGAATGAAGAAACGAACAAAGTAGGTTTCGCGTGCAGCATAGCAGACCCAAAGTGAGCTCACCTTTTCTCGCAGCATGGAAATGCAAAAATCCACTTCTCGTTGCCGCAGTGTAAGAAATGGTAAGTTTCCATGGTCCACGATGAGCCGCAAGTATGTGTACACAGCCGTTGCGATCAGCACGGGCAGGGAGGCTAACCATGCACTATAACACAAGAAGCAAGCGCAACACATGTTCACGCATGACAGACAGCAATGCCATCGACCACTTACTGCCTATACAACCACGGAGGCACATTTGCAAGTCCTTGGTAAAATGGGGGGCTCGTTAAGCAAGACAGTAAAAGAAAGGCTGTGTGTATGTGTGTGTATATATATATATATATATATATATATATATATATGTAAAAGTAGCAAATGACTATTTCTTACAGAGAAACATTATGATGAAAAATTTTACCAAGAAGTGTGTTCAGAGTGCAGTAACCTTAGCATTGACGGGCAACAAATGAGCATCAGGTGGCCTCACCTGTTTTCGATGAAGATGTCGAGCATGGCTTCCGCAAGCCATATGTTTTTCGGCGTTACGTCGCCGCCTGCAAAGAAAGAAAAAATTGGTGAAGTAAGAAGGGAGTGGGGGGGGGGGGAGGACATGCATTGAAAAAATGTTTCAAAAGCCAGGGGAACTCCTACTTCAACGTGTTGTTTTCACTGGCTTTACTCAACAATAAAATAACAAAAACAGACGTTTCGCCACCTATGCGGGTGGCATCGTCAGTACACAAATGGCAACAAATGAGAAATACGTCTTATTTATGTATGATACTGCCGTAAACATCCGGCAGGGGGCCACGGGTAGAATTGCATGAAGATTGATTGCAACGGATGAGCCATGATTCCACAAATTTTCTTGGGCCCCATCGGTGTTCCCGTGCTAATGTGGCTACATTATCAAAATCGGACATGTGTCCCTATGTTAAACAATGATCCACCAATTCCATCTTGGCATGTGTGGCTTTCGTAGCATCCCTTAACTGTTCCTTGAGTCGAGTGCGATGTCGCCGCCCCGTCTCGCCAATGTAGCTGGCACCACAGTCCGAGCAATCGACCTTGTAGACGACACCACTTTGTCTGTCCGGATGTGTGCGGACGAACAAAGTGAGGATAGGAGGATAGGATAGGGATAAATAGGATGTATTTCTCATTTGTTGCCATTTGTGTACTGACGGTGCCACCCACATAGGTGGCGAAACGTCTATGTATTTATTTTATTGTTGAGTAAAGCCAGTGAAAACAACACGTTGAAGTAGGACATACATTGTAACTGAAACATGCAAGAAACACCTTTAAAAAAAAAAAAGACATTAGCATTTGCAGAATGAGGATCAATTAGGCACCATATTGCAAGAATGGACATAAATGTGCTGATGTGAGCACTATGATCATAAAGTTGATGGTGCAAACACGAAGGTGCTGGCTGGAGTTCCATTCAGACTAGCAAATTCAGTGTTTAGAGGCACACCCAGTGCTACTATGTTCAAGGACCTATAAACAGAAAATGCAGAAATCTTATAGTCATTCCAAGAAACAGCAACTTGCTTATAACTGCAGGTGTCCAACAATAAAACAACACATGATTCATTCCCCTGATGAAACCTACAGCCTACGTCTAAATAGAATCAAGGCATCAAGCTCCATGGTCCATAATGGAAGCAAAACTTTGCCTACGTCTCATCTTCGTTTACCCCTTCTGTGATATTTCACAAATGTAGTCAACTTAAAGCACCAGATACAGAAGAACTGGGGCTGTACTCTCGGTCATTTAATTTCGGGGATACTTTTACTTTTGTGTGAAGTACAGTCCAATGCAATGACTCTCGGGAGCAACGGGCACCTGTGTGCTGGCTTACCTAATGAATGCGCACCGAAAGTGATTTGCACTAAAGTGACTGACCAAGGAACGGCCACTGCTAATCAATCGTTATAGAAGTTTCTTTAAAGGGCCCCTCACCAGGTCTGGCCATTTTGAACTGACAAGTGCAATTCATACAATGTATTCTAACGATAGTGTCTGCTAAGTATTACATTGCTATGTGCCGTGAAAAAAAGCTCAGCATATTAAACCAAACGCCATTTGCCCTTCTCCTCATGGGCACCGTGCTCTCAGCCGGAGAGGTAACGTATTTGCACAAGTGTGCCTATGTACATGTATATGCTCATAGTCATCTCTCATAGTGACACACGAGTTCGAGAATTATTCAAGGCAACATCTGTTATTTGTGTAATCTGTTGCTTCAATTGACTAATTAAAGTTTAGAGAAATAATAAAACACAAAAATAATGTCTGCGCGTTTTTGTTTTACTTTGTACTGTAGCAAGAGAGATGTACTTCTGCTTCGTCTGCTTGTTCCCATGTTGTTCAATTGCGAGTGCAGACAACGAAACTATGTACGTTTCTAACGTGTTTTGCTGTGTGATCCGCTTGTGTCTGCCTCAGTGTTCGCATAGCGCTGACTTATACCGCTAGTCAGGTGTTCTCGTGCACAGCACACAAAATTTTGCGCTGTGAGAAACAAGGCAAACGCAACAGCTCGTGTTCAACACTGCCAGTGGAAGTGCACTGCACATAAAGAAAGCGAGGGGAAAAAAAGAAAGGCGGGGCCTGTGATGTAGGCATCACGTGATCCTCGTGCTCCAGTATGAGAGAATGCGAGGAAGGAATTTCGCTTATAGGGGCTAGACAGGGCAAATGGAGAGAGTGTTATGTTGGCGGTGACGCTCGCCTCCTGAAATCATGGGTTCATGGCGTTGAACTATTTCTGTGTCGGCTATTAATGAACCAATTTGAAAAATTGTTGTGGTAGAATGCTTTCTGGAGGGCATGCAAGAACTTCAAGCATACAACCACAATTTTTCATGTGGCCTGGCGAGGGACCCTCTAAGCTGTAAGCAGCTGGGATGCAGACACACACACACTATGTCCAGATTAAGAACAATGGGTTGGTAAATGTTTCATATGTCAGAGGATGGGAGAGTGTACCTGCGATCTGCCTGAGAAGACTTTGACAAAGATTGTCGACTCCAGGCACTGAATTCTTGATGAGCTCCTTTATTAGCCATATTAGCTGATGAAAAAGAAAGAAAGGACGCGAAACAAATGAGTAGATGAACACAAGCATTGGTTAAGAAACAAAAAGTCAGCCAAGTGAAGTTTGTTGACACAGCACAATTATTATAACTGTTTCTTGAGGCCAACTCTGACTGGGAGGCACAATGAGGGGTCCTCCAAACACTTGTGGCACGGTTAAGTTTTACGCAAACCAGCTAGCGCACAGGAACTTTGTGCACATCTAGACACCCTGTAATGAGATCGCAACTAACAGATACACAGTCAATGGTAGGTTAACTCTGAAGGTAATGATTCAAGCATGAACCAAACAAAATTGAAAATTTTTTTTTACTGATTTCTAATCAAAATTTGCTGATCACATGAAAATGTGTGAATTGGTGATAAGCAAAACTTTCTTTTATTTTTACTGAAATGTCCTCCCTTGTGCTTTTCTTCTATGCAGCTCAACGGTACTCTCTCAAGGCACGCTCTAGCCTGATTTTGTTCACTCAACTTTTTTCTCCAGGATCCACTCCACTCCATGCTCCATCAAAATAAAATTTTTTTTTATCTCTCTCTTCTCCACGATCAGCTGCTGTTGCCGACTTCTTCAATTTTCTGCTGCTTACTACTTCACTTCTTGCATCTTGTTCTACTTGTCTGTTCAAGCGCTTACACAGTGACGCAAACTCTGACTGGGCTATTGGCTAAGAATGTTCACATACTTAGTTGCCAGCACTCACAAAGTGGGCAGAAAAGGCAAAGAAAGCTTCATATTAAAAAACGGAGAGCCACTGTTTTTCCCATTTTTCCAATGCAGGCTGGGGTGTCGTGAATAAAACTTTAGAGTAGTCCCTCCAACACATCTCGGGCACAATCTCCTGATCGTTGCGCGATGGTCCCAGTTGTCCCTTTTCTTTTTTATTTGTTGATGACTGCACAAGAAGATAAGGCCACAAAGTTCACATTATAATATTCACATTAAATTTCAGAATGAACCATCTCCCCACAATACAAAAATAATAGACTTCAAAAACAGTACAAGGAAACTTTCGATTATTGTTTTTTAATTTAGGAACCAAACTGTGTCGATCACTCCATATACTGCCATCAACCTGACAGATGATCTTGGCCATGTGAAAGCTTTATGGCACATAGGCAACTTACGCTGTCAAGTTCAAAACATGACAGAAAAAAAAAAGAGCAACTGAAATATTTGTATGGAACTGAGTCTTGGAATATACAACATCCCACTTTATGTTCAAAGTGATGTTTAAAAGTTCAGTGAGCACAGAGAAGTAGGACTTTGGGACGGAAATGAGGTTACGAGATTAAGTCTATATCTAGTCATCATCATCAGCCTGGTTACGCCCACTGCAGGGCAAAGGCCTCTCTCATACTTCTCCAACAACCCCGGTCATGTACTAATTGTGGCCATGTCGTCCCTGCAAACTTCTTAATCTCATCCGCCCACCTAACTTTCTGCCGCCCCCTGCTACGCTTCCCTTCCCTTGGAATCCAGTCCGTAACCCTTAATGACCATCGCTTATCTTCCCTCCTCATTACATGTCCTGCCCATGCTCATTTCTTTTTCTTGATTTCAACTAAGATGTCATTAACTCGCATTTGTTCCCTCACCCAATCTGCTCTTTTCTTATCCCTTAACGTTACACCTATCATTCTTCTCTCCATAGCTCGTTGCGTCGTCCTCAATTTGAGTAGAACCCTTTTCGTAAGCCTCCAGGTTTCTGCCCCGTAGGTGAGTACTGGTAAAACACAGCTATTATACATTTTTCTCTTGAGGAATAATGGCAACCTGCTGTTCATGATCTGAGAATGCCTGCCAAACGCACCCCAGCCCATTCTTATTCTGCTGATTATTTCCGTCTCATGATCCGGATCCGCCGTCACTACCTGCCCTAAGTAGATGTATTCCCTTACCACTTCCAGTGCCTCGCTACCTATTCTAAATTGCTGTTCTCTTCCGAGACTGTTAAACATTACTTTAGGTTTCTGCAGATCTGCTATATCTAGTGATCAAGAGGAAATGGCTGTCCCAGGACTGGCTAGTTCTATTAAAGATTATTAATATGTGACATTTAGTAATGGCTACTATAATTTTATTATAAGACCTGTCACTCTCCTATCACACACTATCACGCACACCAGAGCACAATGTGTTGCCAATATGGACAAGGTTCTCTGGTCAGAATCTACCATTGGCAAAAGTATGCTCGACTCACTTTTCATACATGCTCACCTGAGATCGGCAGGAGTCTAGGAGCTTTGTGTACTTTTCCAGAATGAGAAGGCTTAAGGTGCTGACAAAATTCTGCAGGCCATCGCGTGTGGTAAATGTCACGTCACGGTAGTACTGCGCAGAGGAGCAGGGGTCAAGCAATATAAACTTCTTCACCAAACTACGCATGCTTAAGCTTATTGATCCCATTTAATAAAAAGCCTGACAAAATTCCTCAGGTAGAAAATGGAAGGCAGGGATGATCATTACTTGCATATCCTGGTAGGTGCCATTCTTTAACATAAAGAACTAGAGCAAGGTATGCACCACCACAATGTGTGGTATGACCTTCTTGTCTGCTTATGTCATGCCTATGTGGTGCAAGCCTGGTGGTGTTAATGTGTTGACTATCACAGCATTACTAGAAATTTTGGACACCGATGGACATCACTCAACTAAATTGTACTTGCAGTGCTAGATGGCAAGCTAAACACGGCATTTTATAATAAAACCACGCCACTCAACAACAAAAAATAACATTAACTGCTTTTTTGCCTTAAAGTTTAATGTCAGTCATGTGGTGCCACACGAAAATGCTTAAAGGCATTAAATTTAATGCCATTTGCAGCATAGTGCATTCTCGCAACTCATGTGGCCATTGGACATAAGCGGCGTTTACATGAATACGACAGAAGCGTATCGTATCAACTTTCAAGCGTATCACATCTCATGTAAACGAGATAATTCGCTAGGAAGGCGTATCGCATCGAATACGCCAAACAAGGGTAGTTTGAGGTGGAGAATGCGCATTTCAGCGGTGCATGTAAACAGAAGCGTATCGCATCAGGAATTATGGGAAAGCATTCGCTGCGGGATTTCTACCGGCCAACCAACCAGCGGTGCGGCCGTATGGCAGCGGAAGCATGTTTACCGGAAGTAGGGGGCTTATTTTGAAATGTGACACCAGATGGCGCTAGCTTGCCAGCCAGTGAGATGCGCATACATGTAAACGGAGGTGCATCAGCGGAATGCGATACGGCGAGATAATACGATACGCTTCTACCGTATTCATGTAAACGCGGCTATACACTTGCTCCCAATGTTGGCAGTTTTGGCTGCACATGAAAAATAACTTTATGAAGTAAACTGAAATGATTCAACATAAGTTATGCCTAATAATCTTTTTAGTGGTATTTCTTGTATTTATGTCTGCTAAATAATTTTTTGTTTATGTATTACAATTGGTAAAATAACATTGCATTCATTGCAGCTACCATCACCATGATGTTTAATGTCACTAAAGATGTATGATGAGAAGCCAACAAACACTGACACCAAGGACAACATAGGGGAAATTACTTGTGCTTAATAAATGGAATGAAGAAACGATAAATTAATGGCTTCTCATGATATGACTAATAAAAATCGGGCCCCTCGGTTAACCCCCTCTCTTCTCGTTTAAAGATGTATGTGTAGCAGGAACTTCAGACATCATGGATAAAGAATGAGAATGATAGATCCTAGACTCTGAATGGCACTAACGCCGCCTATGTAGCACAGGTATTAGACCCATCATTAAAGTTTACCGAAAAGGAAGGGGGCATAATAATGACAAGTCATTTAGTGAGCATGGAGAATATCAAGGGGAACCTGTAACATGCACAATGACTAAGCCAAGCCAGTGATAGATTATTAGAAAAAGAATGTGCAAGTTTGCTGAGACAATTCTGAGGCAACGAGCATAATGAGAATAATGAAAACATCAGGTTCAAAGAAAAAATAAATGCGAACCAGGTTCGCAAGCATGCTAACATTTTGAAAAGCGTGGCTTAAAGATATAAACGAATTGAGATTGCACGCAGAACGGAACAATGCAACACCAAAGTGTCGTAAGCTACGCACAATGTGTACGACGTCGCACATCTTTGCAGCCACAAACATAAACATGATGAGTTATGACAATCACACAAAGTAAATTCAAGGATATGCACTAAACTGCTGTACTTTCAATAGCTACGTTTCTGGTGCATGAAAATTATGCTGAAGTATGGTTTTGAACTAAAGGTCTTTGAATTTTCTCAAGTGTTCACAGTGTTTTGTCAATACGATGTCAGATGTTGTGTACATGTGGAGTCCGCAACAGCAAATGGTAAAAGGCAAGCAATATAAACAGTGTTCAAAGAATACAGCAGCGAAGCCATACTTCTTAATAAATTGCAGTAAGGCGGGAGTACTTGAACACAAGTCACTACGTCTTTAAAAAATGACGTTAATCGGGAGATTCACTTACTCTCGCTGCATTGGTGGGGTCGATAAGGATGCCATAGAGAAATCCACAGCAGATGTCATCATGAACCTGTGCTCCCTTGCACACCTTTAACAGAGGACAGTAGACATTTTAGCAAAACATTCACAATCACGCAGCCTTAAACGTAACATTCAGCGCGAAAAACAAGTGTCAAAACGTTTCTTACTGCTGCATTCAAAGCGTCGTGCGCCTCTTTCTCAGACACACCACTGATGAGAGACTGTAAATACGTGTAGCTCCTCTCGAGTTTCTGGAAGGAATGATTATACGGCGTTAAGACTACTGTACCAACTGGCACCCACAATTCCGCTTTTCCGGTGGGCACCAAAAGTTATGGGTAAACCAGCACAGAAATCGGGTACTTCTAATGCATACTTAGCTGGCATCCGGCTTCAAAAACGATTCAGTGTACCTACAAGAACATTCATATGTGATGCACGCAGAAATTTACGACCTTTGACGCATGGTTAGAACTTTTATTCGAACGAATTTTAGAAGTGTGTAAGCCAAGGATGAGTACGGAAAGCAAAATACGGAAAAACGGCGTGACCAGCACGCGCAGCAAGGCAAGTTGCCGGCTCTGCTATAGCCACGAATTAAATGTCCGTAACTCAAGTACAATGGTTTTTCACTGGAATGTTATAGGAGTGATGGTGATCTATTTAATAGTATGTTCACACACACTCAACAAAAAATGTCACCGCGGCAACTGCGTAAAATGTAACGAACGTACACTCCCGAGCACATTGCGCGCAAGTGAAAGTTCGAGCCTCAGGCAAACGCTAGTTCGATAAGACCGGCGATCATGCAAGCTCGTTCGCCATCGAGCCCGCTTCCAAAACATTCGTGCAACTAGCGCCGGGAATGATCACGACAAAGTTTAGTTAAATTAAATCGTTGACCAGTGTGCAACGTAAAAAAGTGAAACCCAAATACGACAGTGGCGACACCGTGCGAATAGAACCGAAAATTCGCGCCTTTGTGCACGTATGCAGGGGAAGTGGGAGACATGCTTTTTTAAATTGCGCCTAGTCCAGTCCCGTTACCTCGTCTATTTCTTCTTTAGCTTCTATCGGAGAAAGAGCGAATATCCTCGATGGCGTCCCTTTATTTGAATCCATCCTATACGCGAAATCCTTGGACTGGAGTCATCCAGCCGACTGCAAAACCCTACCCTCTATAAGGGCAGCGCCATATTCGCGGAATGATACTTTTCGACCGATGAGAGCAGATTGCGAACTACTTTCCAGGCTCGCGTTTTTATTTGCGAGAGCAAAATCTGCTACTTCATCCGCTACAACATATAGTGACACTTTCACTAAGCCCTTCCGCGGCCTTCAATGCCTTACATTGCAAAAGTAGTAATATATTACAAGAAGAATGCATATTAGAGCATTAATAATAACCTATTAGATACTTGCAGTCGCTATTAAATTTACAGCGCACATAGAACTTAACAAGCAAACACCCCAATTTGATCTAATTTGGCAATTTATATTGTATTGCACAATTTGCATTGTAAGGCAAAATTACTCTTTTAAAAAAACTATTCAAATACTAAAAATATTATCAGAGTTTAATAAGTCCTGCGTCCAATGGTAGCGATGTCGATGTTGCACACACGAGGAACTCTCTCGGCGAAAACATAGATGCGAAGTGGAGCTGAAAGCAATCAATAGTTTAAAAACACGCTGTAAATAAACACCACAACAGCGCTTGCCAGAGGCCAACACAGGTAAGTCACGAAGAGACCGCCGAGCAAAAGTGTAATTATTAACGCCTGTTGATGAGTGCAGTGACGCAACGCCAGCGGAACGCTGCGCCAGACAGACCTCACGCGTGTACACCACGCTCGTTTCTCGCCACTGGACGTTTAAAACGACGTAATTCAAAGCGTTACTTTAGCGTTTGCAAAGAACTGTATGTCCAAAACCTCAGATCGAAGCTCGGTGCCCTGTAAACGCTGTTGCGGTCTTCGCAGGCGTAGCGTGAGTCCGATCTGGTGAATGTTGTCGGAATCTCGCTACTATCGTCTGCCTATACGCCAGACTATCCACTTGCCTTCATCACAACTGAGCTGCCTATTTAGGCTGGTTCGGGTCCGCGAATTTACCGGTCAGTATAGAGCTGTGGGCATGTTAGCTGTGCACAGGCGTCTTATCAAGCGCAGGCAAGCACTGTTTGAAATTGGGATCTCGCGCGTCTCGTGCTTTAGGCAGTGATGATGATGATACATTTGCGCTTTGCGTAATGGATTGGACGACGCTGGATTGAAATATGACTAGTAGGTGGCACTGGCGTTCCAGCCGCGCCTTCGCTCATGGGTCACGCGCGTCTGCGAGCCGTTTCTGTGCCCCTTTGGCGGTTCCTGCGAAGTGAGTTGTTACGACCACGGGCTCGGCGGGTTTCAGGCTGGATCATGGATCCAGGTGCCTTGTAAGCCCGAGCGGCCTTTCTTATCGCACTGGGAAAAAGGACGCGTGGACTTTTAACACGCAACCACTGACGAGTAGGCTTAGATGTTGCCCCGGTGTAGCGTTGTGTATCGCACGCCTCCGGCGACGTTGACAACAGGATGCAGATATCGACAGACTCTTTCCCATTCAAGTTGGGCACCCGGCGCAATGTGCTCCAGGTGAGCGACGCTTCTCCGGAACAAGAAGCCATGGGCTCCGAGTCGAGACTGAAGCGCGCCGGCAGTTCGTTCGTCTCTTATGTGGACCTCGGTGTTGGCGAGCGGTCGTCTGCACGCCCACCCGACGCAGCGCCTCCTCCACCGGATCTCATACCGCAGGTGACACTGAAACCCGTGTTGTGCGACGGCGAAGTGGTGGTGACCGAGGTAGACAACGTGCTCAAGTTTAACACGTTTAGTGACCTGCGTAACGGCGTATCAGGCGTACTTTTTTGCACTAACTTCAAGTTGAGCTTCGTCACCATGGACACAAGCGGCGAACGCAAGCCCCGAGCGCTCTGCGCAAACCGCGTATTGGGTGAAAACGACATTGGTCTCCTGAACGTGGAAGCCCTGTTTCAACTCTCCGGGGGCCGCCGCAAGCGGCTGTCGCCACAGGCGGCCGCTGCGCAGTCCGTCGAGGTGCTGCAGGTCCACTGCAAGGACATGCGCATTTTCACATTTTCGTTCAAGTTCTGTCAAAGTGACCAATGCAGCGCCAAGGTGCTGCAGTTCCTTTCGCGACACGCGTTCGTCTCCAGTTTGGATAAGCTGTTCTGCCCGCGCGGTGGCTCGATCGGCAAGCGCGAACCGCCTTTCGAGAGCGCCCACGAGTGGGACGCCGAGCTTCGACGTTGCGCCGCCTCGAAGTTGTGGCGAGTGACCGAGCTGAACGAGCGTTTTCGCCTGTCGGGTGCGCTTCCCGGCCGGTTTGCGGTTCCGCGCCGTCTCGTCGACTGCAAGCTAGAACGCCTAGCGCAACACTTCTGCGACAAGCGTGTCGTCGCCTGGTGCTGGAGCCACGCAAGTGGCGCGGCGCTAGTGCGTGGTGCCGCCTCCGACACGGGCTCCGAATCGGCGGACGCCGAGCGGCTGCAACTACTCGTCCAGTGTCTGGGCGCAGAGGTCCACTTGGTGAACCTGGATCTTGAGTGCCCAATCGTTCGCGAAGTTGGTTCCAGCTATCACAAGCTACAGGCGCTCTGCATGCCAGCTGATGAAGCGGAGTTTCTTGAGCAAGAGGCGCGTTTCTACGCGGCACTCGAGTCGACCCGTTGGTTGGAGTGCGTGTCAGGTTGCCTTAAGGTGGCACTCGCAGCCGCCAAGGTGATAACAGAACGCAGAAAACACGTCCTGGTGCGTGAACAGACAGGCGCTGACATGACTTGTGTGGTTGTCAGCCTGGTGCAGATTTTTCTCGACCCTTACTATCGCACACAGGCGGGCTTTCAAACCTTGGTTGATAAAGAGTGGGTAGCTGCAGGTCATCCGTTTCCAGAACGCCTGGACCATCTGGGTCAAGGACGTGCATCACCAGAAGCAGCACCGCTGTTTCTGTTCTTCCTCGATTGTGTCTGGCAGCTTCAGACACAATTTCCTGCAGTGTTCGAGTTTTCCGAGTCATATTTGACTAACCTTTGGGACTGCACTCACGTGGGCATCTATGACACGTTTCTTTTTGGGAACAACCGGCAGCGATGGGAAGTGTTGAAGGTACAGCCCTACCGCAACGTGTGGGATTGGGTTGGTCCACAGTCACGCCTTTCTCCACAAGACCTGGAACTCTTCAAGAATCCATTGTATCTGCTTCAGCGGTCCAAGGAGTTGCTCAACACGAGATCACAAGAGGGGGCTGGTGACCGAGGTGTACCATCATTTAATGAAGATCTGCTCTGCCTGGACCCCACAGTGAAGTCACTTTCAGTGTGGACACAGTGCTATTACCGCTGGATTCCGAAAGCAGAGGTGGTTAATGGTGATCCAGCAACTCTCTTCCTCCACAACGTTCGCGTGGCCAGGGATATAAACTTTTTGGCTGCTCAGATTCGACTGCTGAGAGAACACCGCGAAGGTGGGGAGATGGTGCAGCTGCGGCACCGACGTTTGCCCTCAGACGAGTACTTCTTTGCCATCCAACGTAGTTCTGCGCGCCCTGGTGTAGCAATAGACAGTCAGCATCTTGTGACTTCTTCATTTCCATTTGCACCTCCAGGTCCTGTAGATTGGGGAAGCTGCCATGTGCCTTCAGTAGCACCACTTCCAGACAATGACTATGGAGACTTGGATGACTAAAACAGTGACCTTAGTTTTCCTTTGAAGGGGGTCTTTTAAGTTAATGGGCTTGTTTTGCAGAGTGCAGTGTCTGGTTTGGTTTCTTGCAAGGCACAGCAGGCACATAGCTGCTGTAAGGGCATCAGCCAAGCCATCTTGGGGCATTTCTTTATCACTTCTTTGGCTGCTGTTGAATGTTTAAATTGAAAATGTTCATCACAGCATGGGGTGCCAGATATTTGTTATATTAGGTACTCTTACAGCTGTGGAAAGTTGTTTGACACTCTGTTCTGTGAAAACTTTTTGGTGTAGTGGGTTTTAATAGCAGCTAACCAAACAGCTCGGCAGCCAAATGTTAATGCCTTGTTTCCTTGATTTTGCGTTATTCTGTGTTGGGCAGGGATTTTGTTTTGTTAGTTAGTCGTTCCCACTGGAGGCTGTGGTGCTGTATTGTTTGTGAAAGTTTTTTCATTTTTCATGTTTTTAGTGGCTCCTGTCTCCAAGCTTGAACATGTGCTTGGCACAGGGCATTGTTGGGCTTAGAAGGAACGTACCGGTAACTTATTGTACAAATTGTTTAAGCTCCTGCTTGTTTACTAGTGGCGGTATGTTGTGGCTGTTAATATGTATAGAGAATGTATTTTTTGTTTGAATCTGTTCCTATGCTGTGCGGATTTTATTTGCAAGAAAGCTGAGATGGTGCAACTTTTCTATATATATATATATATATATATATATATATATATATATATATATATATATATATATTGTCTTGAAGAAGCCACTCTTCTTGTAATTAGTGTTGCCAGTATTGAAAGTGGTGATGCATAGTCCTGCAATATTATGCTAAAATTAAATTTACAAAGTAAACACTACTGTGAGAGACAGTATCAAAGTAGGCAATATGTCCTCTGAACCAGCCATGATTTGCTGGTTTTCTATGTTATTATGGCCCACAAGCAGCATATATCGTTGCTTTTGCTTTTCATTCTTTGATCCCTGGGCCAAACTAAATTCAGAAACTGTATACATTTTGGATACAGTTTCTTAATGCAATGACATTGTTCCTAGCTTAGAACAATGGTAGATCTTTTAAAGAATTGGTGGTACTATGTACTAACCAGTACTTGAAAAGTTGAGAAAGCAAGTTGTACTGTGATGCCCAAAGAAAGCAGTAAAGATTGGCCCTTGCATGTGCAATCTGGTCCTATCGGTATTAAGCAGGTCTCTGCTGTCAACCTCCTGTCTGTATGAAGGAGGCAGACTTGAGGCCACTATTACAATGAAAGACGCCTATGCTGTGATAGTGCGTAAAGACACCATGGTATGAGTTTATAGTTCTGCATCTACAAACTTGTGCAACAGGTATTGATTTTTTTCACAGTAATGCATTTTAATGGTGTAGTAAGCTTGATAATATGTTTGGCACAGCACAGCTATTCGCTTAATTGAGCACTCTTGCATGGCATTAAGTCCTGTTGTACCTTACCTACAGCTGTCTGCTGAGAATTTAGGCATTCATGTTGATCAGTTCTCTTAGGCTTTTGGAAATGTCGATAAAGGTAGAGTAGTAACTCTGTGCAAACAATTCAATATTTTAAACCATGTGCAAAAGCTGCGGCTAGTTTGATAACATATGCTTTGCTTCAATTGCTGTAAGCTGCCAGCATTGGTTGTGTGTGGGTGTCCTTGTGCTCTTTGTGACCACATAAGTCTGCAGTAGCAATTTGCTAGGCTACTGTAGAACTATGTCGAGATTGTACTGACTGTCATGCCTTTTTAGGCATGTTCAGATGTACTGGCAAGCTGTGTATCATTTTGGCATAACTGTTGCTGTTCCATCTTTGACGATCTAATATTGCATCTTTACCGTCTTTTGATACTGACAGGCATTCAGTATGTTGTCTTACATGTTCATGTAGATTTTGACAAACGGCCTTTGCACTTCAAAAATAGTTTTGTGATACTAGCTTAGCTGATCTATAAGTCAATGTGTGGGATCCCAAGAGAATGGAAGGAAAAATTCCTAAGAGATGGACCTACAAAATATGGCCAAAGCCAAGTTCGGTGCCATACTGATTGGCAACAAGTATTAAAATTGAGATCAGAAAGACCAAAGCTATGGAGGGCGACAGCTTTGCTTATTGGAACCACTTGTTATGCATGCAGAAAAAAAAAAAAAAACTGAGTACATGTACATGAGATAGACTAAGCTTGCCCAAAGTAAGCCTTGCATTCTATCTTATCAGGGCGCAATTAATCAGATTTGCAGCCCTGTAAGGATACCTGTAGGGCGCAAATTCTTTGTGCTGTTTAAAAGCAGGTCTATAGTACTTGTCGATCAGGCACTTTGATATGGGACCTGTGGGGTGCACCCAAGTGTGGAATGAATTAAAGAGATTATACAATATGCCTTGTTTCCTGTTGATTTGCTGCTACACCTGTTTTAGGAAACAGGTTGTCAAAAACAAGGAGCTTGATCACTCAAGTTCATGTATATTTCTTTGCCATTGCCACTGATTTTTTTTTTTCAATCGCTCGGTTGTTGAAAACGAGGAAAAATAGCATATGCAGTGTGTGTTCAGATAAGGACAGACTTAAGGGGGTGCCACTGTTTTATGTCTTCAGTGAAATTATGTGAAATGAGCAATGTCTCTGTAGAAAGGAATCGAACTTTGTTTTGCAAGACGCAGTGCGGATTTTTAGGGAAGAAAATTCACTAAAGGTGGAAAACATTTTGCAATAGCCCAGTAATTTTAGTATAAAATTGCCAAAGAATTTCGGCAGTGTACAATGTTTTAGGTTTGGAGTGATAGGTCTTGAAACTTGTAAAATCTGCAAGTTGAAAAAATGCTTTTCTCCGTGTTTAGTGAATTACAATCTTTTTTTCTCGAAATCTGCAGTGCTTGTTGCAAAACAAAGGTTGATTCCTTTTTATAGACATTTGCCCACCTCATACAAAAATTGCCATGAAAACAAGAAATAGCTTGGACTCACTAAGTCTGTCCTTATCTGAACAGACCTTGCAGTGTTCCTGGGAGTTGTTTCTTTTTGCTTGCAAGAAAGAAGGAATGTTGATGCAGTGTAAAGCAGCTTTGGGCCAAGATCTCGTAGTTTACATCTCGTGCACCTCTTCTAACATTGCCGAGAATTTCAAAACAAATCATCCGTCAACACTCAAGAGTACTGACTCACAAATTTTCTTTTTTTTTGCTTAAGTAGCTGATGCCTCTAATTGTGGTTCCAAGCCTCAGTTCCGCAAGGGTATCAAAAATTAATTGCAGCTCTGTTTATGTGAACCATTCTGTGCCAAGTGCACTGGACAGTTTTGGGTGTGAGAAAAAACCTATTCACGTGACGAAGTGAAGCGGAGGTGGTGGTATCGCAATAAGCTCCAGAGCATGCTAGTTGTGGGGTTCTCACCTGTGTTCTTGGGATGAAGGAACGACAACACATTAGTCTAAACAATCGCAAGGGCATTTATTTCACCTTTCATAGACCAATGCCTGCTAGCAGAGTTGCTATCCACAAAACATGCCGATGGGTTTGCGACAAATCGAGGAAGCCCGACTCGCCACGACTGGATAGCGAGCGAATATGTTTGCCCCATGCTGGTACGCCAACGCCTGGTCGTTCATGTGTATGGTCACACGAACGGTGGCGTGCTCGAACGATCAAATTTGTCCATTCTGGTATAGGCCTCGCGAGATGGTCTTGCAGAAGCATGGAACAGCGCACACGCGGAACGTCCGTGCCGCTTGCCGACCCGGAGCCAAAGAAGAGCCTTCTACTTTTTGCGCCCAAGTAACCCCGCTGTTAGGTGGCGTTAGCAGAGCCATACTCGTGCCATCTCTCGTACTACCCTGCAAGCATAGCGACTGCCGCCATAAAGCCACATGGCGAAGCCGGATTACAGGAGACAGGAGCTATGCAGAAAAGCAACATATCAGGGGACACATGAGTTGCGCATTCCCACACAGTCAGCCCACCGTGGTAGTTGAATACCTTGCAATGATAGTGTTGCCAGAAGCTATTAAAATGGCCCTTGCAATAGTGCACTTCTCTTGGAGATTCAGAGGAGACTACAGAAGATAGGTTGTTGCCTGCCTGCAACACTGGCGCAATGGCTGATCCTCAATGGCTATGGTATTGCGCTGCTGAGCTTGAGGTCATGGGTTCAATCTCGGCCACAATGGCCTTATTTTGATGGGGGCGAAAGGCAAAAATGCTTGTGTTTTAGATTTAGGTGCACATTAAAGAGCCTCAGTTGGTCAAAACTTATCCGGAGTCCCCCACTATGGCATGCCTTGTAAGGAGATCGTAGTTATGGCATGTAACACCCCAGAATTAAAAAATAATGGAAAAGCGACTCAATGGGTGTGGTGTTCTCCCACTGAACAAGACATTGTAGGTATCATTTTCCAACTATGGTGGCTGTATTCCAAAAGAGTGTGGATGCACACACATTTCGCCCAAGATTCCAGAGCAGGTTAGAGGACCCCAAGTTGTTAGTTAATGTGGAGACTTGCTATGGCATCAGGCAGCCAAGATGTGTGTCAGTATGTAATACCCAGCCAATTAAGATAGCCTTTACCCAGAAAGTGGCCAAAGATTGTGAAACAGGTGTAGTGGTGGTGCCATTGGTTTGCAAGCAGCATTTCTGTACTGATGCCAAGTCCTCTAGAGTGGTAGGTGTGATTTAGAACACAGAAGGTAAGTATGCTGATAATGGGTGGCTTTTTGAGTGAGCACCCACTTCTGTGGATAGGCTGTGCTGTTGTTTTCACTTGGACAGGTGAGGCAGAGCCGCCATCCATCAGATCTGCAGTGATGAATGCAGGAACTCTTTTCAATTTGAATGCCAAGCAGGAAAGCAACATTGCAAGAGAAATAAGATGAGTTTGTAGATAAGAGCAAAAATACAGGTACTTCAGTATTGCACACTGCTAGAGGCACACCCAGTGCATTAAATTGGAACATAGCACATGAGGGAATAGGCATCAAAGAACTAGGAAATGGTGGATGGCGAGATGCATGTGCCAACAAAATGTTTGCATACTTGAGAAGCAACAAGACAAACAGCACTATGCATATGTAGAGCCCCGACTCTCTTGTACATAGTGCTGATGGTGTTTGCCAACTTTGAGCTCACTGTGTATGTCAATCTTCCTATTAACCAAAAAACACCAGCTTTCTCCGCACTTCTAACATCCTTCTAGCATACTGATTCTAGCGCTGTACACATGTTGGCGAAGGTGAGCATCATAGAGTTTCATACAATTACTAGAGGGAACTGTGGTGCTAGTGTCTACGGGAGCTGCAAGCAGGGCAGTTCATCCAGCATGTGAACGATGGGTAGTACATGGATTTGCCTAAACTTCATCCTTCTGGCTTTAAATGGCTTCATGACTTTGTAAAATGATCTTTTTTAAGAAAGTATTGCATTATAATTTATTCATGATGTGTGGTGCTTTATGGCGCAAGGGCCAGGTATGGCCAAAGAGCGCCATGACAAGTGGTAATGTTAATGATGCATTCTGAATGGCGTGGACAATGAATTTCTCATGGTAGATGTGACATGGCTGTAAAAGGGCCTACATTATAAATAACTGAAGTAACATTATTAAAATTGCCCGATTGCAGGATTCGAACACAGGACCTCTAGCACAGAAGCCCAATATTGAAACCTTTACACCATGGATGCATCAACACACGGAACCACTACAATTGGCAGCAATTATGCATGCTTGTCGAGTCGTGTTACCTTCTGCATTAAAAAAGCATAAAGTGCTTTGAAAGTTAGGCTAATTTAGGCCTGGTAAAGCGTAGTAAATGAAACTACAAGATTGTCCGAAGCCCCCGAGCACAAAGATCAGACAAATCTACGTATGACCCATCATTCAAATGATGGCTGAACAATCGCTGCGCCAGAGTTCCCTCTAGTGTTTGTAGGAAACTCTATCGTGAGCATTGCTTTCCCAGGCCTTGACTCCTTTGCTTTACATACTGTAAATCATTGCCAACCATTTCAGGCTGCTTACTTTGGTGCTGATTAGTGGGATCCTCTTCTTATGCATACTCCAGCCCAGCCGATCAGAGCTTCAGCAGCAGACAAAAGGGACATGTCCACTAGGTGGGCGCTTACAAAATACTCTCCCTAGTTGGCTGTCCTGAACAGGAGCAAAGGCACAAAAAGAAAGGAGAGAAGTGCAAAGAATGCAAAGTGCACACACGCCATAGAGGGGTGTCGTGCAGCAGCACTGTCAAAGTATCACGTAGGCCTGTAAATCTCAAAAACAGGAGTAGCGCAGGTATAACTTGTTACATGAACGCCTGTCTCCTTCTCATGCGTACCCCAGCCCAGCCAATCAGAACTTAGGCAGTAGACGAAATGAAGATGTCCACTAGGCGGGCACTTGCAGTATACCGCTGAGAGCTACCTCTGGTTAACCTTCCTTGCCAGCGAGACACCTGTCTGGTCAACTTCCATGCCTTTTGTTGTTTCTCTAGCTATCAGTGGTCTCATTTGAGTTTTGTTTCTTTGCCTTGCAGAGGCCAGGTAGAGAAGATGACTCGCTGGGCAAGGAGCAAAAGTGTCCTAAAGCATGAACGGCAGCCAGGAGAGGCTACCACTTGGTCTGAGTTTGTAGCACAGCGGCAGGAGGCTGCGAAACCAAGTTGTGCACGTGATGGCAGTAAAGCGACAAGGTTGTCGAACACTAGCAAGAAGCATCCCATAGGTATTAACATTGCTATCAAGAGGAAGCTGACAAGCACAGAAACTGGTGGTGCTGAGGCCAATGTTTACTGTAGAGGTGCAGCTGCTGATGTAGTCCATCTAAAAGGAACAGCAGCAGTGTCAAGTAACAGGCCTTCACAACATGTCATCGGAAATAAGAGCAACATACAGGTGAAGTGTTTTTGTCATTATCTGATGCAACCTCAGGGCAGCTTTTGCTGACAGAGAGGTTATGTAGTTGAAACATTTTCTCATGCCAACACATTCCTCTTCGCTACAAAGTGATGTAAAAAGCTTTTGTGATGACCACAGTGACAAAAAGGCTGGTTGCAGTGTTCGTTTCTTTAGCATTGGTCATCATCTGTATTGTGAGTAAACATTTGCTTTTTGATGAAAGAAACAAATTCTATGGAAGTCCACAAGGGGGAGGAAAATTCCTTAAAAGTGTAAGTTTGAATCCATCTCAAAGCACAAAGCTATAAAGAAGGCCACAAGAGTTCACCAGATAGCTTTGCAATTGAAAAAACACTTGTGCTGATCTGGGGTTCGAATCTAATAGTACCACCGACTCTCCATGGCATATGCTCTACCAAGTGAGCTGACAAGGAGGCTAACAGGTGACAGAGCAGTAGTGAATAAATCAACAACTCGAAACACCACATCATTGTTTTTAAAAAGGTGTTGTGTGGTAATCCGCAAGGTGAGAGACGTTCACCTGAGAATATCACAAAGCTACATCCAACTAATTTGGTGCTACATTTTAGTTGATGCAAACTTTTTCTTTCATGGTTGGCTTTTGTGTCATAATTTTCTGTAGAATTGCAAGTAAAATGTTCCAGACTAAACAAAGGAACATTTTGGAACACTAATTCTGTTCTACCACCACCGTCATCAACCCTGCCAGACACTCATTACAAATGTGCACTACGTTATTCATAGTGTATGCCCAACTTGCAAGTGACAGTTGCTGAAAAAAAGGCAGTAATTTGCAGGCTAAACTATTCTGGTAATGTGCCAGGGGCCAAAAGATTATGAGCTACAGACATATGAACTGAATTTCCTTGTGATCAATGCATCAAGCCTGAAATTGCAATGTGTGGCCTAAATTTCAGTGTGACAATACATTAGTGCACCCATCAATTTAAGTATCTCTGCCTCAGCCCTAGGAAAGTTTGCCATATTAATGACACCCAGGGTTGGCAAAGTCTAGTTCCTGTGTAAGCATGTAGAAAAAGTGATGCAAATTTTCACTTTGTAAATGTTGTTTTCCTTCTGCTGAATTTTTGCTTCAATGCAGGCTGAAGGCAAAAATGCTGCCAAAAGAAAAGAAGCTGCAGTGCATGATGAAGAAGCAGAAGCACTTGAGAAGTTGTTGCAGAAGCACAGAAAAACTGAACCAGACCTTCCAGTTGCACAAAAGACAGTGGAGGTAGCTCCTGAAAAGAGACTTGCTGTAGTGCCAGCGCCAAGTTCCAGTATGACAGGTAGCAAAAGTAACGCATTTCCCAGAGAAGTTGCAAAAAGAAGATCGTCACCCAGTGCAAAAAAGAAAGCCTGTTTGCTTAAAACAAGAACTTCTGCTGCCGAGACTGCTGTGCCAGCCTCAAAGAATCAACTCTCACTCTCTGGTGTAACTAAGAAATGTGGTGATAAAAAGGAGGTTCAGTCTTCTGCTGATATGTCAAAAGCAAGGAAAAAGAAAATTATTTCTAAGAAGCTTCTCCCATCAGTCAGGAAGAAGCTTCCAGTTCCGCCCGAAAATCAAGGAAAGTTCGGAAGTTCTGACACTGAGAAGTTAGGTAAGGTTAGGAAAACCCTCGGCCATAAAGCTGATGCACCATTCATGAAGGAAGAGGCCTTGTCCTTTGATGAAAATGAAAAGGACAGCAACAGTGAGGTAGAGCAGCCTGTGTTGAAGAAGCCAAGAACAGGTGTACTCGTAGACGGTAGTGGCAGTGGCAAGGCCAAGCGACTGCATCGGATGCGCCAGGAGCGGGAGGCCAAGGGCATGCTGCTCCTGCCGGAAAAGGTAGAACGACGCATATACCTGACAAAAAAGGCCATGCGCAAGAAGGGCCTTCCTGGAGAGCAGATCAAGGAGGCTGTGCGCAAGATGCGTCGAAAGGAAGAGCTGCTGTTTCGCAGGCAGCTGGCCAAGGTGAGAATGCTGCTGCCAATGCATTGCTCTCATCATGTGAAGGGACCATTCTGTCAGGAGCCGATCATTTCCCGTTTGCGCTGGAAAGCCAAAGTATGTTGCGACTCAAATAACAATTTTGCTGCAATAAAATGGTGGCACCACCTGTCACGGTTACAGTGAACACTTTGTGTTCATTGTAGTAGTGCCAGATGGCACCACTATTCCATTCAGTGAAATCGAACACTTTTGAATGGCATCCCTGTAGAGAATACCCACTTTGATTTAATTGTGAATTTAATTATGGAATTGTGGAGGTACTAGGTAATGACCACAAGTGTGGTATTAAACTGAACTGGTTGCAAATTGCTGTGTATGTGTGAAGCAAAATATGATCAGAAATAAGCCAGCAGTTTAGCTGAAAGAGTCGTATTCCTGGCTTTCCTATTTGTGCAACTCTCTGTAGCTTTTGGCAGGATGCTAACACCAGTGCAAGGGCTGCGACACTGGGCTTTCCCCAACAGAAACTGCTTCCAAACTAAATTGCCATTGAAGCAACCAAAAGACACTTTAGAGGGATTGACAACCAATATTTATGGTGCCCGTTTCTTTAGTGCAATGGAAAGCTTACTGGTCTGAGTGTCCAATCATGCAGTGGTAAGGCAGAAAACGCTGTGTAACATTTTATATGTGTAAGCATTTCTGTGCTTACCCAATGAGTAAGTGAGTCAGTAAAGACTTTTTTGGAAAACATTCATTGTGTATGCCTACCCTATGAAAAGTTTGTCCGTTCATCACATAAGGCAAATGCAGTGGCTCATACCCACATAAAGCAGAAGCTACAAGCGCTCAGCAAAATGAAGCAAACTGTGGATACATTCATTGAAATCACCCATACAACACACAACACAACATACATTTTAATAAAAACAAGCTCAAGACAAATATCTAAACAATCAATAAAGCATTGCATACCCTCCTTAGCAATTGTAGTGGTGGTTTTGCAAGAACTTCGCTGGACATTCAGGTTGATAAGGACCGATAAGAGTTGATAAGCATTGGATCATGTTCTATAAAGATGATAACGACTGATGAGGGTTGATAAGGGTTTATGTTGGTCGAATCAAGTTTCATAACATCGATAATTGCACCGGGCTGCGTGGAGATGAGCAAGTAACACAATGCTTACGTATACTTAGATAACTCCCAGAGGAGCTTCTGCATAAATTTTTTAATCGGAATTTTCCAATCTGCATTGAGGATGTAGTCGGGCTCAAGAAACATGCCGGAAACAGTGATAGGTGAGCACGATAGTGATTGCACGCCGACATTGGTGGTAAGCAGATGACAAGTGCAGCTCTAGCTGTAAAAGAGTAATGTTTGTTTATGTCTGGTAAAGCGTTTAATTACTTTTACAGCAATAAGTGGTATCTGAACGTACACCCCAGGCAATGGCTACAGCAATAAATAGTGTTGGATGCCAGTGCAATGTGTTTCGTCTCTCTATTTAATTAAGAACTCTTTAAGATCGTTAATTAAGCTATCTTAATTAAACAAATTTCAATTAAGGGTTTAATTAAGAACTGATAGATGGGCTAGTTGATGACAGAGCACATTTATAAAAGCAACACAGGCACAGAGCACACCAAAGAATGAGACTGTCTTGTCCATTTTTGTGTCCAACTTTTTTGCATATTTTGTGTATGCATTGGCTTTACATTATTTGTGGATAAATAAGCTGACAGCTGGTTTTATGGCTGTGCCCGTTGTATAACTTCCATAACTGTACACATATTTTTTCACTGATAAAGTGAAGATGGGCTCTGTATTTCAGTTTCAGTTTATTCTTCATTCAAAAAACAATGAGTAAATAACAAATAGTATGCAGACAAGGGTCCCAAAGTCAATGACTGCAATGGGACCCTCGGTTCTAAAAAGAAAAAAAGAAAGGCATGTGCAAAACGTAGGTTAAAGCAGCAAAGATTTAAAACAAGTACAAGGAAAACAAATTAATGTGCGTAATGCAATACATTGGTAAGAGAAAACAAACAAAAAGTACATATATCAAAAAGCATAATTATACAAAGAACATGTTATAGGACATGAAACTATTTACAAAAAGAAATAAAACATCTTAACTCATGTTTGAATACATTCAAAGATGACGTTAGTTTAAGTGAATTGGGTAGGGCATTCCATATTTTTAATGCTGAAAATGAGGATGTCATTTTTCCATAGTTTGTGTTACATTTGTTATTTGTCTGCGTGAGCTCTTTTAGCCATGCCAAGAAAACTTGTAGGATATGCCATTATTGCAGTTCTGGCACCCATTTGTGGCACAATTCCTCGATGGCATTTTGTATCTTGGAGACCACAGAACTTGAGGTTCTAACTCGCATGTGTACAACAGCCTTCATGTGCACCACCGTGCATTGAGCAGTGCTGCTAGTGCACTCGTTACTACGAAGGCAGTGTTGCTCATTAGCATGCACTTGTTTTACTTTGTAATACACATATAATAAGGTGCGAAGGCCTACTAATATACGAACTGCAATTTTTAAGCAATAGGTATTCTGTTTAATAACAGCGGACTTACGTACAGTAATCTCATATACTACATCCGGAGTACCATTGTGGTGGCTTGCTAACAATGGTGTTGCGCTGCTAAGCACAAGGTCGTGGGATCAAATCTCGGCTGCCGAGATTTGATCTGATTTGATGGGGGTGAAATGCGAAAACGGCCATGTCGCGTGCATTGGGGGTACGTTAAAGATTCCTTGGAGGTCGAAATAAATCCGGAGTCCCGCACTACAGCATGCCTCATAATCAAATTGTGGTTTTGGCATGTAAAACCCCAGAATTCAATTACATCCAAAGTAACAAGATTTCATCGTCAGGCCATGCCACTTACTGGTTTTTGAGACTTTATTTGCAATTTAAAATTATAATATTTTCTTAACTCGCAAACAGCATGCCGGATTCTGTCACTATAAATAATGGTCATTTTATTGCCATCAGCGTCTCACAACACATCCTGGCCTGCTCTCAGTCCTTTTAAGCATTGGTGACAGGCAGAATTACCTTTGACGCCACAATAAGGGCAATTTGTCAGGCCTGATGTGATACAAAGGGCACAGTGATAAAACCAGTTGTAAGCTCATTTATCCACAAATAATATAAAGGCAACGCATACACAAAATATGCAAAAAAGTAGGACACAAAAATGGACAAGACAGTCTCTCATTCTTTTGTGCGCTCTGTGCCTGCGCTGCTTTTATACAAGTGCTTTGTCATCCTCTAGCCTATCTATAAGTTCTTAATTAAAACCATGTACAGCATGAAGGACGAGAACTAAGAAGGACGACACACACTGCATTGACTTCCAACACTATTCATTGCTGTAGCCAAATCATATGTACATGGGGGTGTCTGCACAGAAAATGAAAAGAAAACGGAGGAGGCGCCCAATATAGCAAGTCGTTTGTACTAAGCACATAGTCACGTGTAAAAAAAAAGGCACATTAGTATCGCAGTCTGTTCAGATGCATGACTTCACTGGGTGTCTGTGCGATAGAAGGGGACTAATGCACAACCTGCCTAGTTTTCTGATGAAATCAGCTTCTATGATTTCTCATGCGTGCTGCAGGCTGTGTCTCCCCAAACTTCAGCACATTCATAGAGAGGCACACCATTGCAACTACAGCAATACATGCCCAAATGGCCTTGGCTCTCTTTGATCGTGCTGAAGTTTTGGCGAGACACAGCTTGCAGCTCACACGAGAAATCATAGAAGCTGATCATTGAAAGCAGTGGCTTTCAATTTATTTGTTATTACGCCATTGTCAGACGTGAGGCGTTGCATACCAATTTTATGTTTTCTGGCCTTTTTTTCTGGCAAGCTTCCATATAATATTGTCATTGTTTCGAATCTTTGGCCCTAAACTACTGAAAAAATGATGCTTCGCTTCACTAATATTCGACTTGCATATTTGCTGGACAGAAAGTAAATTTTCCAAAATAACTGGCATTTTGCTTTTTTGCATTTTGTTTCTAAGGAGTTGACTGATTTTGTGGGTGATCCATGGCTTATCTTTCCGACATTTGGCAGTTAGAAATTTTGATGGTACTATGTGCTCTGAAATTAGTGCAAGTATCTTATCCTTCAGTACGCTCCAAGCAATGTTAACATCTTTTTCTGCACAAGCCTCTGTGAAAGCTGGGAGAAAATTGGTTAGTTCACTATTCACTGCTTGATAGTTTCCCTGATTGTAAAAGTATATCAGTTTTGGAGTAAGCCAAGCTCTATTTTGGTGTGGATAAGAAATGCTGGCTAAAACGACAGCGTGGTCACTGATAACGGGAACACAGACAGCTGGAGACACCAGATCAGCTTCATTTGTGAAGAGGAGATCAAGGGTGTTGGACGACAGAGCAGTAACTCTGGTTGGAGATTGCACGGACTGAGTTAGGTTGAAGCTACTTGTGAGGTCCAACAATGCAGAATGTAATGATGAGTTTGATAAATTGGTCGGTAGACCACGACTCCAGGACACATCTGGTTGGTTAAAGTCACCCCCAGGTAGTACTGCATCATAAGAAACTGACTGCAGTGCTTCAGACTGTTGAATAATTCTCATTCAAAAGAGTGAAAATTTGCTCTTTATTAAAACACAGATTACACATCTTTGGCTATGTCCTTCTATTCCATCGTCTGCCATCATATCGCAGGCTGCTATCGTTAGATGTGTAGATGATGCCACTGTTTCACAAACATAGTGTGATAGGAAAATATGGTGACCACCCTGATAAGAATTCAGGGCAGCCAGTGCACGAAGGAATTGTAGTAACTGAAACTGTGTGCTGAAAGCGTGGCAAGTGCGATCATTGTTTAGCTGCATCATCGTCAGTACATTCTAGTTTTTCGTGCCTTCAATTTTCTGTTTATTATTCTTGTTTTGCTCAGTGGCACAGCTATTTATGTCATCCTAAATAGAGTAAAGAGGTGTATTTTTAAAATTTTATACATCCGTTTCTTCACTTGTCCATCTGCACTTTATCAGTGAAAAAATATGTGGACAGTTATGGAAGTTATTGGGAATGGTGTTGCCCTTCACCATTGCTGTTGATTTACTATAGTATATGCAGGTTCACTATAATGAGGTTCCTCTGTAGTAATAGTGATTTTCTACAGACGCATGTAATTTCAATTTTCCTAGCGACTGCGTGCTAGTTCCAGTAGTCGAATTCAGTTGGGTACGCATGCTGGGTGGGAAGCAAAAGGCTTGCTATGTAGAGTGTAGGTAGCGGACCTGTTCAGCTTGAATGATTTTGAATAGCTTTACTGTTTGAAAAACCCTCTAGCATTGTTTCTCTTAAGGATTGTCTTTTTTACAGTTCCACGATTTCTTAATCATAGAAATCACACATTTAGTTTCAACAGCTCTTGACTCACGCTGGAGTAACTGTGTTTTGATTTTGTTTGCTTGGTGTAGCTATGCTTCAAATGTCGTCAGCCTGGTCACAGGGTGTCCGACTGTCCTCAGATGCTTCAAGATTCCAGCGAAGGCATTGGAATTTGCTTCAAGTGTGGATCTACAGAGCACTTCTCATCTGCGTGCACAGTTCAGACAAGCAAAGACAATGGTATGTATCCAATCTCTCCTCAGAAGAGAGCAGTGACAGTAGAGTGGAACCAAATGGGACTCTATTTCTCACTTATAACTTTTAGTTATTAGTACTTTTTTTGTCACATGATTTAACATGTGCAGTGTATCACCACTGCGATAAGTACTTACCGGTGTGTGTTACGGAATGGTTATACTACACTTGCAAGCTACTTTCTGTGGCATTGAAGGGAAAGCTACAGGGGCAAAGCTTCTGCAGCTGTGTTATTGTGCCAAGTAGTCCGGCAGTGTTTGACAGCACTTTTGGTTTACTGCAGCCTGGTGCATGTGGCCGTAAAGTTACACCATAAGGTGAAAGTAGCACTGCCGTGAAGTCACATCTCAGGGTGAAATTCACATGTAACCCGCACCAATTATTTGGATTATTCCGAGGGCTTCCGAATATTTGATATTGCAAGCAGTTGCTGCCAAGTCTGAACAATCTCTCGGCTACTCTATATCGCCTTCTATTAATGTGCGTACTTAAAGGGGACACTAAAGGCAAATACAAAGTTGACATTAAATAGTTAAAATACTATTCCAGAAACCTCACAGCGCTTGTCTCATGCCATGAGAAAACTTAGTTTAAGAGAAAAGCATGTCTGAAGGGTCTGTATATCTCTAGTGCGATTCAAATTGCCTGCCCCTGAGTGAGGAAGCGGTGACATTACATACGCCATCACCACCCTTTACTGTCGTCAGTGAGTAAAACAGCCCTTGACAGACGGCGCTACGGATTTCTGCGCAAAATGGAAATGCACTGTCATGGAGAAGCTGAGCCACGACAGAGCATTGGATTTGCCACTGGCAGCTTCTCTTGGTCAAGTGGCATGGACCATTTCGGAATCCCGCGACATCATGTGGACATGGCATTCTCTGCTGCTTGCAGTTTGTGGAAGTTTCGTGAGGCAGCAAAACGAGTGCAGCACTACACCATAACGAAACTACTGAAACATGAAAGCGCAGGTGGCGCAGAGTGGAGAAAACGAAACCTTTCAACCTCTCACATTGTTGTCAAGGTTAACGTAAGTGAGTTCTTTTTCTAAAAATCAAATAGAACTGTAGAAGTAGCATTTTATTTTGTCTTATAATGCAATACAGTGATCTTTTTATCACGAGTGGTTGAGTACTAGTGAAAGAATTATATAATGAGGACTTCCTACGTTATCACACTAGTACTTGAATGTCCCAGGGAAGTCTTTAATTGTGTCTTGCATTTACCTCAATTTATCAGTTACTAAAGCTCTGTTCGGGATAATATTGATGCCTTCGACATTCTCGAGCACTAATCTGTCACTTTAGCTTGACTTACTATTTGCCTTTATTATCCCTTTATAGTGTCCCTGAAATGGTTTGGACAAGTTTTGTAGACGTTTAGGGTACAGTTACAGTAAACTGTAAGACATTAGTGCCTCAATTTAGGTGAAGTGTCTCATATTCAGAGGGCTAAAGATGATTACAAGTTATTCTCCCTAGCCATGCTTTTCCTCCTCAACTCGTTGGCCAAGTGATCGGGGCTAAGCTCTGCCTTCACTGGCTCTGCGTCATGGTGTGACATTGTTTTGTCTACTTCCTGGAGCCAGTGCGCGAAGCCTCTCCAACCTCTCCACTAGCTGCCTGGCCTTCGATCGTCCGTGAGAGCTATCCAAGCAGCATGCTTTGCGAGCATTCTGCCGCAGCGCAGAGCTTGTCCGGTATTTCAATTACCGCAGGCGAGCTGGGCGTTTTGGCGGATGAGCGGAGGCGTAAGCTAAAGCCCCTCCATACTAATATCGCTGTGATGAAAGGGCTTAGCATAAACGTGAGCGGCCTGCACCGTGTAGCCACCTGGTGGTGCAGAGCTTGATACGCCAAACACAGAACTACTGTTGCTGTAACCAAGTGTAAAACATTTTAACCATTTAAAATGATGTGTTTGTTATTACACTTTTGCGGAATATTTACACCAGCAGCAAAGTAGAAACGATTGGTTACTGCTATGGCTCTGTGTTTGTCTGCTTGAGCTCTGTGCCACCAGGTGGCTGCACCATGCAGGCCGTTCATGTTTGCATCTCTGTTCATCCGGTAAAATGCCTAGTCCGCTTGCACTTGCATTTACTTAAATACCAGACATGCTGAGACTCTATTACGATAGTAATCCTCCGGTGTGAAGTAACAGCTGCAAACGCATAGATCCTGGCGCCGATCGTATACCAATAGTCCGATGTGCTGCAGCCACTCCGCTCGTCTGCTGCCTTGCAGAGGGACATGATGTCGCAGCTTGACATATCGCCGATCATTAAGTTTGCAGCCCGCAACGCAACAAGGGAAACCATGATGCTCGGGAAAAGAAAGCTCAAGACCAACACTGATCGCGCAGCTCGCGTGAACACGGAGCACATTGTAACACAAGCAGATGACACTTGCATGCTGTGTGCTGGAAGTGCTTGAGTGTAGTGATAAATTGTCGTTGTGTATTCTCTTTGTTTTTTCTTTTTTATGGAAACAATTTAACCAACATGCCAACTATTACAAACAACATTTCTTCACCATAAAGTTGGAAAAATTATCGATCACGCGACATGGGTAGCCATTCGGATAGCTCGTTCAACTGATGTCAGTTGGGCAAGCACGCCAATTGGGATAGCGGGGCAAAAAACTCGAGCGAGTCGTACCACTGCAATTGGTAGTGATGCATATTTTTGAAACCTTATAATAAATAACACACTTTATGCAGAGCACTTAAATGTGTCACTTAATGATCAGAAGAACCTACCATAACAACTCAGTATGTTTGTACAGAATTGTCAGAATCATTTCAGGGTCACTTTAAGTTCTTTCACTCATGTTCTCCAACTGCACCCTCACCTTGTAATCGTGACCGCTTTGTAATCTGTAAACCCTTATTGTGGCAACAGATCTCTCATGTGACAAGACCACATTACACTGCCTCAAGAGCCTCATGTGCACTTGCCTGGGGAAGTTGTGCCTGTACAACTGAATCTCTGCAAGTGTATATTGCAGTCGTGGACCAGATTGTTGAACATTTTTTTTTTTCATAGCCACACTTTTCTTGTCGTTGCACTCTTGCTAGTTTTATTACACATGATTTTTAGTGCCACAGTAGGGGTGTGTATGCCTGCGCATAGAAATTGCACACAGAAATCTTGTTTTATATTTTTATAGATATGGCACTAATATTTAAACGTGATAAAGTAGGAATATGGTGCCAGCAGCTTACACAGTAGGAACTGCATTCAAGGTTCCTGTGCTTATGAACTTTTCAAATGATAATGCTGCAGTACCTATCGTATTCGTTGCTTGCTGGTAGATGTTCAAAAAGCCTTGATAAGGTTTGGGTGGGCATTCATTCCTGGCAGCAATGTGGAAACTTCGTCACCAACCTATGAAGTTTAGTATTGGGAACATTCTATATCTGAGTGTATGTTTTCCATTTATAATAGCCTTGGCTTAATTGGATGGGTCCCCCCCCCCCCCCCCATGATGTGAGTATATATTTACTATAGGTTAATAAAGAGATCATAAACAAAAGTTATGCATTATGGAAACTGTGGTTGCGTTCGCTTATAATCTTTCTGGTATTAGTCTTTCTTTTTTTTAATAGAAGATAAATTCTACAGGTTATGTGAACAAGCACGAGCACTTCATTATGGAAGTATCAGTTTTTGACTGTGCTTGTTTATGCAGCATATGTTCTGCACAGCAGTATGTGTCACTCTGCAACACTTGACAGTGGGCTAGTTGGTGCCCTTGACTGAATGTCACATATGCATGCAAGATGGCACATATAAGCATACGAAATGGTGCACACTTGCCCTTTCTCTTTCTACATGTCTTGTTTGTACTTGCACTTGCCATGTGTATGCTTGTGCACCATTTATATCAACATTTGTAAAATAGCATTGGCATGCACATTGTGACAGAGTGCATAAATGTTTTCCTAGCTCGGTTGCTGTTGTACATGCATAAGTTCCAGAATATTGATGTATTTTTTTATGTATAGTTACAATACCTCCAAGTTAGCACTTCAGCCATTTCTGGCATTGCTCTGATGGTCATTTTTTATCATTCTATCCAAACAGAGTTCCCATATGCGAAGTGTTTCATCTGCAAGCAACAGGGGCACCTGAGTCGCAAGTGCCCACGTAATGATAAAGGGGTGTACCCAAAAGGTCAGTGGTTATAACTTTTTTTTTTCTTTATGTTCAGAACTGCAAACAGCCGCACAATTCAGTGCACTGTAATGACGTACCATGCGCACAAAGGTCACATTGTGTGCTAGGGGCTGGGGAATTGTCGCCAGGAAATTGTAATTACGGTAGTTATTACAGACAAGTAAATGGTCTCATGGGAAAGAAGTTAAAAGAAACTTATAAATGATTACTCTTGGAAAGTATGGCAATTGCTCTGTTTTCGAAGTATGACATTAATTCTGCTATGAAAGAGTTGCAAATGCTGCAAAATGTAGTTTTCTCTAACTTATTTTCTTTGGATTTGTTAGCAAACATGCTAAAAATATTTTGAAACATGCCCCCTTTTCGCTAATTCATTTTCAACTTTAGCAGGAAACAAGGTGACACAAACTGTAAACCAGTCCTCAGGCATACAGAGAAGTCTGCTTAGCAATTTAACCGAATCTTGTAGGAAGTAACTTTTGAAGATAGAGTAGCTAACTGTACTTCTTTTTTACCACGATATTCATCATTCATGCATGAAAAATGTTCAGTGCAAACCGCATGAGTGTGTATTCATAATGGCTTCAACTGGTTATCTGACTCTTGGAGTGTTAAGGGTAGGCATCTGCTTTGCCGTCAAGAGAGATCTGTTATTATGGGCCTACAGCTGGTCCTGTTAGCTCAGTGTCATGTAATAACTTTCACTGCTCTAGTGCGAGGTTGGCAAAGAAAATTAAGTGCTGATATAATCACTGTTCCTGCAATCGCAGTTGTGCATTCCTATGTTTCCATAAAAAGAGGCACGTGTCCCGTGTCCATGGTAGATTTGTATAATGCTGATTCATGGTTCTTATTAATTTGGCATCAGTTTGACGCTTTTGTGTTCATTGATGGCAGCATGCATGAAATGTACAGCCTTTTGCAAAAATATAGCCTACTCTTTTACAATATAAGTTGTCCGGCTGCTTGGTGCTGTTTCTATGGTGCTCCTGACAGTCTGAACATCTGGATAGCGAGTATGAGAGCTCTTTTCGTTTCCCAGGGTGTTGGAACTTGTGGTTTACCAAAGAAACTGCCTTAAAGGGACATAAAAATATGACCACTTAAAATCACTTTAGAACTTTAGACTGACGAAGTATTCTGAAAAGCTATCTTTGTATTAATCTCTGAGTAATATGTGCATTATTAGAAGAGGAAATGAAGGTCAGAGTTCCATTTTTTAAATTTCATGCTGAAATGCCAGCTCCAGTGCATCAGTATGATGTCATAGATTTCAAAGTAGTATTTCATATTTTGGCCCTTGTAGCTCATTAAAGTTATTGAAACTTGCTAGGTTCAGTCTTTTACACCTTCAATATACAATGCAATCCATCTTAAATGAAAACAATTAGCTAGGCCTAAGTAAACGGCATCAAAATCTACGACATTGGCTCTTGTGTTGGACTGCTAAGCATGAGATTGCGGGATTGAATTCCAGCCACGGCGGCCACATTTCAATGGGGGCAAAATGCGAAAGCAGCCGTGTACTTAATTTAGGTGCACAGTAAAGAACCTCAGGCAGTCCAAATTTCCAGGGTCCCCCACTATGGCGTGTCTCATAATCAAATCGTGGTTTTGGCACATAAAACCCCATAATTTCATTAACAGTGAGCTGGTGTGAGAACTTAAGACAACATCGCCACCTTTCCATCATAATCACACCTTTTCTTGCTTGCCAAGCCCCTTCTTGTGGCAAGAGTGGGTTTTTTGGTATTTCAGAAGGGTAGTTTACTAATACAGCTCCACTTAATTTTCTCTTTAGTGTCTCTTCAAACAGCCTGCAGTCAGCCTGGTCATCGCAGGCAACACAGCCTGTATAATTTTGTCAAAGACTGTACATTTTCTTTTCCTGAAAACATATCTCAGCACTTGTGGATATATCGTTCCCACAAAGATGCATATTGTTGTTGTTAAAGGGTCCCTGAAACGGTTTGGACAAGTTTTGTAGACGCGTAGGGTACAGCTACAGATAATCATTCGCACCATTCGTGTGAAGCGTCTCATATTAAGAGAGCTATGGACGATTACAAGTTATCCTCCTCCATAGCCATGCATTTTCTCCTTAAGTCGTTCGTCGAGTGATCAGGGCTAAGCTCCACCTTCACTGCCTCTGCGCCATGATGGCACGTCCTGTCGTCTACTTCCGGTTGACTAGGAGCGAGTGAGCGAAGTCTGTCCAGCCTTTCCGCCAGCCGCCTGGCAGTTGGCCCCAAGCAAGAGCTATCGACGCAGTGTGCATTGCGAGCATTTCTGTCGCAGTGCCGAGCGTTTCCGGTATTCCGGTAACCACAGGTGACATGGCCGTTTTGATGGATGGGTGGATGCATAAAGTCAAGCTGATGTAGGAGGTTTAGCGTAGACGTACGTGAGCGGCCTGATTGGTCTGCATGGTCCAGCCACCTGGTAGCGCAGAGCTTAACCAGCCAAACAAAGAGATAATGTTGCTCTAACCAAGTGTAAAACATTATAAACATATTATTACGATAGTATCTGGAGATACTCAAGAGACGAGCCGCCGCGAGAACGACGATGAAGTTGGTCTGTGCCTTGGCGCGGGCGAGTGTCGGCCTGGCTGTCTGGCTCCAGTGTAAATAGCCTGTAAATAGCCTCTTTCATCTGTGTCTTTCTACACGTAACATTCTGGTGGAGGTTAGCGATCCCCGTCCTCACCACGGAACTCCGAAGTGGTCGGTACATCGAGCTTGTCACCATGCCTCCCGGTGACGAGATCGCCTCTGTAATGGCTTCGGCTTGTCCAACTGCTCCAGTCGTCACGGTTGCCCAACATTGCGACACTGGTGTGTTCTCTGGCCTGGAGCGACAGGACGTTGACGACTGGATCAAGCTCTATGAACACGCCAGTGCTAATAACAGGTGGGGCCCAACGATTATGCTCGCCAATGTCATCTTTTATCTCAGCGGCACCCCATGCGTATGGCACCAAACGCATGATGACGAGATAACCAGTTGGGACAGTTTCAAAGAAAAGCTACGGGAACTGTTCGGTGACCCCATTGGCCGCAAGGTTGGCGCGAGAAAGGCTCTTGCGTCTCGTGTTCAGACATCTACAGAGCCGTACGTTTCATACAGCCTTGACGTCTTGGCTCTATGCCGCAAGGCTGATGATGCTATGTCTGAAGCAGATAAAAAAAAAGGGCATCGCCGACAACGCTTTCAATTTGCTTGTTTTCGGCAATGTCTCGACTGTCGACGCCATCATAAAAGAATGCCGGTGCCTTGAACAAGCTAAGAGCTGCCGTATCACACACCACATCACGCGGCTACCCAACACTGCTGCTACGTCGACATGTGAGGGTCGACCGCGTCAGACCACCACCTGTGACGACGTAACCCGTATTGTTCGCCGCGAGCTCGAGGCCGCCTGTTTGCCAGCTTTCTCCGCGACGCCTCCCGATCCACCAGCAACCACGATTGCGATGATTCAGGACATAGTCAGACAAGAACTTGAGAACATGGGTCTGAACTCCATGTGTTCAACGTCTCAACCCAGTGTTCCCCAGTTCTCTACCGGCCCTCATCGTCCCCGGCGGTCCTTTTCTGCCATGTCTCACCGCAACCCGTACGAATGGCGTACCCCTGATGACAGGCCGATCTGCTTCCACTGCTGTCACATCGGCCACGTCGCTCGTCACTGCCGCAACTGCTGGTCACCACCTCCTTGGACATATGCCGCCACTTATTCCCGCACCTTTGGACCTTCTGTTCCCTATGCCACCCGCCATGAACCCACTGCCCCTGATGCCCCTGCTCCGAACCTTCGCTACAGCCGCTCGCCCTCACCTCGACGCCGTCAGTCTCGTTCGCCCCAACCCCGCCGCTTCTCTTCGCCACCTATCGCCTCCCGGACCTAGCCGGAAAACTAGGCACTGCAGCTTCTGGAGGTGAAGCTGCGTTGTCGACCCTGCCTCCAAATCCTCTGCTCATGTTACCTACGAACCAAAACTTTCTTGACGTTGATGGCTATCCTGTCACTGCACTCTTCGATACAGGCGCACATCTTTCTATTATGAGTGCTGCCTTCTGATGACGACTCAAAAAGCTCCGCACGACAGTGTCGGCACGTGTCGGCCGCGTTGCGGATGGCGGTACTGTGCCTATCGTCAACATGTGTATGGCACGTGTCAGCATCGCCGGCCGCCACACTCCTGTCCTCTTCACCGTGATTGCTCATTGCCCCCACGACCTAATTCTCGGCCTCGCCTTTCCCTCCGCGCATTCTGCTCTTATTGACTGCTCTGCCAGTACCCTTCGCCTTGAGTTGCCGATTCTCGCAGAACCTTCCGACGCACGCCAGTGCCGCTTACACCCCACCGGCTTTCTTTGCCTGCCGCCAAAGTCAATAGCATTTATTGAACTGCTGTCTTCGCACCAGTTCCTGATGGCGAGTACCTCGTCACTCTTCTGCCTGACATTCCCCTACAGTATGATGTTACCGTGCCTCACAGTATACTTACTATTACTGTGAACCGCACTCGCATACCTATCATTAACTTTGGATTGGCAAAGCGAATTCTACCGCAAGGTCTTTGCCTTGCCAATGTTGACTGCCTCGGCAACCATCACATGGCAGCGTTATCAACTGATGGTTCTTGCGAGCTTAGCAGGCCCCTCGCGCCAGCCTCGGGCGCCGATCCCAACATAAGGAAAATGGTTGCGACGGACTTGTCCTCTGCGCAGGCTGAAGACCTTTGCCAAGTATTATCGTCCTACCGAGACATTTTCGACTTCGACAATCGCCCTTTAGGCCGGACGCTTGCGGTCAAGAATCGGATTCTTACTGGCGATGCTACGCCTATTCACCGATGACCGTATCGAGTTTCTGCGTCGGAACGCCGAGTAATTCAAAGTGAACAAAATGCTAGATAAGAACATCATTGAGCCTTCTTCGAGTCCCTAGGCGTCACCTGTGGTGTTGGCTAAGAAGAAGAACAGCACATGGTGCTTCTGTATAGGCTACCCTCATCTGGACAACATTACTAAGAAGGATGTCTACCCGCTCCCACGTATAGACGACGCCCTTGACTGCCTCCACGGTTCCAGCTATTTCTCTTCTATTGATCTTCGTTCTGGATACTGGCAGATTGTTGTTGATGGTATGGACAGAGAAAAAACAGCGTTCATCGCACCTGATGGCCTATACCAATTTAAAGTAATGCTGTTTGGATCATGCAATGCCCCTGCCGCCTTTGAGCATATGATGGACTCCTTGCTTCAAGGTTTCAAATGGTCAACATGCCTCTGCTTCCTCGACGACGTCATTGTCTTCTCGCCAACGTTCGACACTCACCTTGGGCGTCTAACAACTATACTTGATGTATTTCGAAAGATGAAGCTGCAACTTTACTCGTCGAAATGTCGTTTTGGCCACCGTCAAATTACTTGTTGACGCTTCCGGAGTACAGCCTGATCCCGACAAAACTCGCACTGTCTGAAACTTTCTGGTTCCGAAGACAGCCACAGACGTCCGAAATTTTGTAGGGCTATGCTCGTACTTTCGTCGTTTTGTTCCAGATTTTGCGACAATTGCTAGACCCCTGACTAATCTTTTGAAGAAAGGCATACAATTCTCGTGGGGCACTTCAGAAGCCGCCGCCTTCTTTAGTCTCGTCACTCTTCTAACCTCGCCACCCATTTTCGCCCACTTCGACCCTGATGCCCCTACAGAATTGCGTACAGATGCCAGCGGTCATGGCATAGGTGCCGTCTTAGCCCAGCGTCAGCGTACCGTCTTAGCGTCAGCGTCAGCGACGGTACTCAGTACCGTCATAACCTTCATCCGGACGGCTCTGAGTTCCTATTTGTAATACCTAAACGCCTCCGCTCCACCGTTCTAGAAGAGCTTCACGACGCACCAACGGCAGGACATCTCGGCGTATCTTGAACCTATGACCGTGTACGTTGCCGTTTTTTCTGGCTAGGCCTTGCCCGTTCCATACAACGTTACGTCGCCGCTTGTGAACTTTGCCAACAATGCAAGAAGCCTTCCCAGCTCCCCGCTGGTTACCTGCAGCCGCTCGACATGCCTGCCGAGCCCTTCCATCGTGTTGGCTTAGTCCTTCTCGGCCCATTTCCGGAATCTACATCAGGAAACAAGTGGGTTGCAGTCGCGGCTGACTACGTGACTCAGCATGTGTTGGTGGGCTAGTTGGTTAAGCATGATTACAAAGACGGCGCCGAATAAAACAACACACTAAGAAGGGGGACACGAGACAGTACGTAGGCGAGACAGCCTACGTGCTGTCTCGTGTCCCCCTTCTTCGTGTGTTGTTTTATTCGGCGCCGTCTTTGTAATCATACGTGACTCGCTACACCGTAACCCGCGCTCTTCTAACCAGTTGCACAACTGATGTTGCGGACTTCCTTCTACATGACATCATTCTGATGCATGGTGCTCCGCGTCAATTGCTAACAGACCGTGGCCGTACGTTTTTGGCCAAAGTCATTGACGACATCATGTGTGCCTGCTCAATACAGCATAAATTTACGACCTCCTACCACCCTGAAATGAACGGCCTCACTGAGCGTTTGAACTTCACCCTTACAGACATGCTGTCAAAATACATTTCAGATGACCACCGTGACTGGGACCTGGCTCTACCTTACATTACCTTTGCGTACAACTCTTCCAGTCTCGAAACTGCTGGCTTTTCCCCGTTTTACCTTTTGTATGGCCGAGAACCTACGCTGCTACTAGACACTGTGCTTCCGTCCACCACAGCTTCAACTAGTGCTTATGCCCGTGATGCAATCGCCCGTGCTGACCATGTTTGCCAACTTGCGCACATTCGTCTACAAGTGTCTCAAGACAAACAGAAGCAACGCTACGACCTCCGTCACCGTGATGTCCATATTGTGCCCGGCACCCTCATGTTGCTTTGGTCACCATCGCATAAAGTTGGCCTTTGTGAGAAACTGCTTTCCTGTTATACAGGCCCATATCGCGTGCTCTGCCAAGTGACCAATGTTACCTATGAAATTGTTCTCGCCATGCCCACTACGTCCTCCGCTGTGACAATCAGTGACATTTTCCACGTCGCCCGACTCAAGCCCTACAACTCTCCATGCGTCTTGGATATTTAACAGCACTGTGACGGCGCTTTTGCCGCCGGGGGGGGTAGTATTACAATATTATCGGGAGATACTCAAGAGACGAGCCGCCGTGAGAACGATGAAGTTGGTCTGTGCCTTGGCGCGGGCGAGTGTCGGCCTGGCTGTCTGGCTCCAGTGTAAATAGCCTGTAAATAGCCTCTTTCATCTGTGTCTTTCTACACGTAACAATATACAAAAACAAAGTGTTCACGATTAATGATTATGCTCCTGCGGAAAATTTACGCCAGCAGCAAAGTAGAACACACTTCATTACTACTGTGTTTGGTTGAGCTCTGTGCCACCAGGTGGCTGCACTGTGCACACCGTTCACGTTTGCGCCTTTGCTCATCACATAAAACGGCATGGTGAAACAGCCAGGACCAGTCCACTTGTGCTTGCGTTTACCCGAATACCGGACAAGTGAAACACGGTTGTGGTATTAATTCTCCGGTGTAAAGTGAGTGACAGCTGCAAACGCGCAAATCCTGGCGCCGATTGGATAGTGACACTCCGATGCGCTGCAGCCACTCCGCTCGTCTGCTGCCTTGCAGAGGTATGCGATGTTGCAGCTTGACATATTGCCACTCGCTATGTTTTCCACCCACAACGTAACAAGGGCGAACCATGGTGCCTGCAAAAAGCAATATCGAAATTAACACTGACCACGGAGCTCGTCAACATCGAGCATGTTATAACACAAGCAGGCGACACTTGCTTTGTGTCGGAAGTGCTTAAGTGTAGTGAGAAATTGTCTTTGTGCATTCTCCTTCTGTTACTTTATTCCTATAGAAACAAATTAACTAACATTCCAACTATTACGAAAAGCATTTGTCTACCATTAAGTTAGAAAAGATATTGATGACGCGCCCTGGACAGCCAACCAGATAGCTCGCCTTACTAGCGTCATTAGGGCAATTTACATCAAATGGTTAAGGGCGGCTGAAAATTCAGTCAAGTGCTGTGCTGCGATCAGCAGCGATGTACATTTTTAAAACCTTACAATAAATTAATTACATGCCTTAGGCAGGGCACTGAGATGTGTCAATTAATGATCAGGACCTACGACTCAGTACGTTTGCACAAAATCCTCAAAATCGTTTCAGGGTCCTTTTAATGTTTCAGGCACCAGAAAATGTGAAGGGACTGCTTATCCCTCCTTACTAACTGACAATCCCCCCCTTTTTTTTCATTCATTATTCATATAGTGTACATATTCGCTGTGCTGTGGTTTGCAGGAGGTCACTGCAATTTCTGTGGAGGTATTGACCATTTCAAGAAGGAGTGTCCCGAGATGGAGAAGAATAGGAGCAAAACCAGTGAAGAGAGTGAGGTTGCAGCTGACATTGCGAGCATAGGCCTGAGTGCCGACGCCGAGAACATTGTGCCATTGCACCAGGACATCCGGGTAAAGAAGAAGGTGATCAGCTTCTGAAGCTGTGTTGCCTGCAAAGTTGGCCACATGCCCTTGTATTGAAGCGTCGTTTCATAAAGAAGTCCCTGAAGGAAAACTGCCATTTCAGTCAACACGAGAATTGTATTAATTGCATGGATGGCTCATCATAGAGCTTACAATACTGAACAATCTTTGTGACTTGCATTACAAAGCAATGATAATTTGACCTGTTTTAATCCTGTGGTTTATTTGTTTTTGGAGCTTTCTTCAGAATATGTTATAAACATAGAAAAGAACAATTCACCCTAAAGTTAATGGTGCTATTTAAGTACTATTACCTAGATTTATTGACACACACACACATACAGAAGATCGTAATCATTCATATGATGCTCTGAAAAGTTTTGATAATTAGAACTTGATTTGTATGCATGAAGCTGTTTCATGCGACTCTTTTTGGGGTCTTGAATATAAACATCCTTTATTATGGCTGTGATGTATGTAATTACTTATAAAACAGTGCCAAGCTTTGGCTGGGTATACAGCTTGCTTCAACTTTGTGAAGAAGTAGATCATGTGCTAAAATGTCATGTCATCCACTAAAGCTCATCTCTGCCACCGTCTTTTTTTCCCCTGAAGATTGGCACTGCAACGCAGCTAGATAACTTGTTATTAATAGCATCAGATGTGTTCCAACACATTGTCATGTTAGTGTCAGAGCACTTTTGATAACATGTTCAATTAGAGGCTGCTTCTTCAAAAAGGCTTAAGTACAATATCATTCCAAGCAGCTGCAACCCCTGCTGTGATATGGCTGATGCAGTGAGTGTTATTCAATATTTCAGGCGGTACCATTTGAGCAGCCAGAGCGCATATTCTATAGAAATGTCTCTGCTGACGGTTGTGTGTTTAGATGACATGGAATCCACTGAAATTTTAGCACGTGGGAACACTTGAGCAAGTGATCACATTGTGAGGTGGCTCCTTCTCCGTCCAATCAAATAATCAGATCAATCAAGTAAGTAATTTTTCCTTTCATAACGAGAAGGATGGGGCAGCCACTAAAAGCTACTTTTACAAGGGGCTTGATGAGGCAAGGGTTCCTGTATTAGCAACAACTTATAGCACATCAAGGAACCAAAGTATGTACAAGGTCACCATTCACTTCATGAGGAGGAAACATACATAAAGGGTGTTTTCTAAGCACACTGAAATTCAGACAAGATAATTCTAACACTAGGGACACTAAAGGGAAATACTAAGTCATAAAGTAATAAAGTCATAGATTACTGCTTGAGAATCTCCAAGGCATCAATATTATCGCGAACAGGGCCTTAATAATCGAGAAATCAAGGTAAACGCAGGACATGATTAGAGACCCCCAGGACATTCAAGCACTTGCCCAATGACGAAAGCACTCCTCAGTTGAATTCTGTCACTAGTACTCTACTAGTTGCAAAAAAACATGCTCATATTGTATTATAAGATGAAATAAAATGCTTCTTGTCCAGTTCCATTCCATGTTTAGAAGAAAGAACTCATTGAATTTACCATTGACAATGACGTGGACGGCTAAAAGGTTTCGTTTTTGCTCGACTATGTGCCACCCATGCTTTGCATTTCAGTACTTTCCTGATCATGTAGTCCTGTGCTGGTTTTGCTGGCTCGCGAAACTCGCACAAACTGCAAGTAGCAGAGAATTCAACTTCCATGTGATGTTGCGGGATGCCCAAACGGTCTACGGCACTTGACCAAAAAGAAGCTGCAGCGGCGAATCCACCGCTGTCTTGGCTCGGTGCTGCCATCTGTCGGACACCACTTTACTCACCGATGACAGCAAAGGGCGATGATGGCGTATGCAACGTCGCCACTCCCCCAGTTGGGTGGCGCGAAATTTGAATTTCGAAAAAGGTATTCGGACCCTTCAGATACAATTTTCTCATAAGCTTAGTCTTTTCTTGGCACGAAACAAGCGTTGCGAGGTTTCTGGAATGGTATTTAAACAGTCCACGTTGACTTAGTATTTGCCTTTAGTGTCCATTTAATTCGTACGGGGAATTTTCTTTGTACAAGATCACACATTTTAAAAGAAGCAAACACAATGTTTCAGACACTTCAACAAGTACAGTTGACTCTCTTTACAAGGGACCCTGATAGTCAGACAAAAAAATGTCCGTTTTATCCGAAGTCCGTAATATCTGAAAAGCCTCACTTCCAAAACTTTCTTCGCAATGTCTACCAACTTTATCATTGCAAAGAGCGAGTGACGAACGTCCAGACTAAAAAAAAAAGTTGCAGTTTCGCACGAAAGGCAAAGCATCGATTGCGATAGCAACTGAGCATGTGCTGGTGGGCGAGTTGGTTACCTATACATGATTACAACGAAAGCGCCAAATAAAACAACGGATGAAGGAAGGAGACATGGGACAACCACTTAGCTGCCTACATGGTTGTCCCGTGGCTCCTTCCTTCATCCATTGTTTCATTCGGCGCCTTCGTTATTATCAAATTAAGCAAGATAAATGCGGCAGCAGCAGCGAGTGAAGTGACCTCCGTGCTGTCTCTCGCTTCAACGCGAACTAAACGTCTAAAGCACAGCGCATATGAAGCTACCAGCATTGGGCGCACTTTGTCCACATCACAGATTGCTTTGAAGATGAGGCCCACGCGGGCGCGCACTTTTTTCACATCGCAGATAGCTTTCAAGATACGGCACCCGTGCGGGTGCGCACTTTGTCCACGTCACAGATCGCTTTCAAGATACGGCGCCCGCATGGTCTCGCATTTTGTTCACATCGCAGATCACTTTCAAGATACGGCACCTCCGCAGGCGAGTACTTTGCCCACATCGCAGATCGCTTTCAATATATGGCGGCCGTGATGGAAGCAGCAGCCGTCGGTGTTGAACTACCCTCTCTCACCTCCCCCCACGCTCTGTGCCTCCATGGTAGCTGGGTGAGGTCAGCACTAGTCTCTGAAAATTTGTCTAACAGGCAGGGAAGCGTGCAAGTTATTAATTGCAAGTACGTAATAATTGTTCACTAGTGTAGGAATAATCCATGTTTCTGGACAATTCAGATTGTAGGTATACTGCCTTTTCTTTAACATTGACAGGTCGACAGAGAATGAGCTATGAGTATGACTGCGCTAGGCGGTACATGTAGAGGCAAGTAATTTTCATTATTCGATAGAAATCAAACATCTCTTGCGTGCGAGAATTAAAGGAAGCATTTGTTCTTGCCCTCGTAGATTTCTTCTTTAACATTAGTAAACAGATTAAGTTTTTCTTCGTCGTCACTCCCCAAACCAAGTCAGCATAATTCAATTGGACTAAGGTTAGGAATTTATACAGCTTTCTTTGTCCCTTGTGTTTGCGCTGAAGTATCGTAACCATGAATCAAACATTCCAACTAGCCCAATTAGCAGTCTTTATTATACAGCAAAAGCTTTATGCATTCAGGTAAGAGATATTTATATTTATTAGCCCAATAACTTTGCACTGTTTTTTTTTGTGTATTTCAACCATGTATTCATCCTAAGTTTGGGTGCTAGAAAAGTATGCGCCTAAAGCCTTTACACAATCCAGTACTTTTGATTGCATCTGATCCAAGTTTAATGTGAGACAAAGCAACAGTTTTTCTCTTAGGTTGACAGAGGACTGCATTTGTCTTTTGCGAGTTGATAGCTAAAAAAATTCGTTTTACCCAGGAAAAAAAGTGAGGCAGAACACATTCACAAACCTCCTCAATCTCTGTCGTTTCTCTGCCCAGTGAAGCAAATACACTGTGGCGAGGAAAGCATATGTCGCCTTGAAGAAGACAAGTCCACTTGTCGAAACGTTGGCTCCTGCATTCACCTTGTTCACGTTTTGCTCATCGTCATAATCAGAAAGTGGTTTTGGCACGTAAAACCCCATAATTTTTTTTAGGCATATCATTCACGTACATTTCACACGCCGTTGATAAAAGACTCTGCTGAGGGGGTCACTGAATTCTCCAGGTTTTTTTCAGGGTCAAAAAAGGATGCAAAGCAATATGAAGTGAGGTGTACACACAGTAACATATTCATTCTCGAGGCACAGGCTCTCCACACCATTTTGAATAATTGTTAGTTGGCTACCTCCTCCTATTTAAAAATATAGTAAACTTTGTACTGTGTATATGTTTAAATATATTGCGTCTGTGTATGGTGTTCACAGTGGAAATTAAAAAAGATATACTGAAGCAAAAAATATGGTTGAGGTAGCCACCAATGATGCTTCTGGTGCACTTGTCCTCCCATCGTCAGAATTTGCAGAAAACAAGTGAAAATATGATTTAAAAGCCATGCTTGTCCGCGCCGACATTGATGCAGTAAGCTTTTAGCCACAATAAAATTTTCACTGGAAAGGTAGAGGCAGCTCAAAATAAACCTCAAGAGATGTCGGTAACAGAACTCTGGTAATAAAGCTATATGGGGGGGGGGGGGGGGGGGGGGGGGGCAGAAAATTTCGGAGGGGGCTCGGGCCCCAGACCCCCTCATAGTTGAGGCACCTGCGAGACTGCATGCCATGACGAAAGTGCTACTGCTGTTCATGCATACATAAGTTTTCATTCTCTATGACCCATCAATTGAAAACATGCTCTCGATCCCCAATGTCTGCCTTCTAATGCTGATGAAGCTAACCTTTCCAGAAGTCGCTATATGAAGTTGGCAGCATGGCCAAATGGAACTGCATGCCATGTGTAACATATTGGTGGTGCTTTTGGAGCTGGAGGGGGGAGGTGTCCTAACTTGTTGGAAGAGCCTTTAATCCACACTCAACTTGAAAATTAACAGTGGCAAGAAGTTTTCGAAATTATATTGTTACACCAAAGTTACAGGCGTTTGAATAAACATAAGCAGTCATCACAGTTTCTCAAGAATGCTCTCTTGACCTCCTTGTGTACTTTCACCAACTTTACGCAGTACAGCAAAAGCTACGAGTCACATCAGCTAACTAGAAGGGCTCTAGCAATCATCATATTTAGCAAAATTCTGACTGAATGGAATGTTCAGGGATTAGAGGCTTCTCAAAACACAGTTGGCTCATCACATTGGTGCTCTTGTCCTTCATTGATTGACAGACAGATTTTGCCCTGTAGACGTCATGCACATTACCTCTCTGGCATCATGACAAGTGAAGAGACTGGGAAAGCCCAGACAGGAGCACAACACAGTTTTCTGAATTTGTGGCTTCCCTTTGCGCATGTAGCACTGCCATGTTTGCCAAAGATGATCGCAGTATTTTATAAACAATACCCGCGTGCTTACGCATATTCAGTGCTTTGGAGATGGTTTGGGGGCTTCTTAACACACACAAGCTGGACTTGTGTTGCTTCTGTTCATTCAGTAACATAAGGCATCGATCTAGTTTGTGCTACAAATGAAAACCTGACTACTCTGTACAACACATACATAAAAAATGCATGCAGCTAGTTCGATGCTGAATAGAACAGTGTTATTCATGTCCTCTTTCCAGGTATGTCTCATGAGTGCAGGGTACTTTTAGACCATTTGTCACGTTTATTTATATGCCTGCACGGAACACGTAATGAGAACCCCACCCACATGGCTGAAACAGCTTTGCGCAATTTCAATTCACCTGACTGGCCAAGGAAAAAATATCCAGCAGCAAGAAAAGTCAACAGCTCCGTTTATTCACTGGTACAACACTGCCTACACATGTTAAAAGGCACGCCCCATGTTCAGTAACAAAACAATTCTGTGCTCGGAGCGGCACAGAAGCAGCAACTAATGTGACTGATTGAAATGCAGCACTGAAGGTAAGATCACCGTAAGCTACAGGTGTGACCAAAGCTTATGTATAACAACTGTGCCTGTGTGATTCACTTTTCGCGGTGGCCATTGCAGGGGCAACACACTAGAGAGCTCTTCAGAACAAGACACAAATGTTTGAACCAACACTGTCTGCTTGCATGCGAAGCAATGCAAGCTTCATGCAAGTTCCAACATGGATTTCGTTCTGCAATGGTTAAAGTAGTGTGCGGAGAGGCGATGATGGAATGTGAAATAAAGTCAGAAACTATATCATTATATATTTTTAAAAATCTGTTCATTTGATGTAACTCGGTTAACAGTTTTGTTCACAACATGGCAGAAAAACAAAGCACTTTTAGAGCCAAGGTGCCAGATTTTGTCTGTTATATAATTAAGATAACTGCATTGAGCGGCATGTCAATATCATCCTAAATTTTATATACCTATACAAAGCATTCAAGCTTGCAAGCACCATGCACACACTGCAAGTAAATAGAAAAAGCACAGTTCCATGAATGTTGCATGAAAGTTGCACAGTTGCACGAGAGTTGTGGCAACTGCCACTGTGGCTGTTGTATAAGGGTTTCTATAACTGGAATGCTGACACGATGCCTGCAGGCTATGGCATCTGTTGGGCTGACTAGCTACACCTATAGACTCCCTGCTATATACGAGCCCAAAAAGTATGGTGCTGGGAACCCTTGCCCTGCGCAAATGAACTTTGCATGGCTTCTTCACTATGCTCAATTACTTGCAATAGCATCAGAATGAGCAGGGGAAAAAATCCATTCTGAATGTAAACCAAGCTAGCTGCAGCAATACTTTTTCTAATCAGAATCATGATTTATTTATTTATTATTTATTTAATATCTGCAGGTACGATTCTGTCTGGACTAAAAGGGGAAAAAAATAGAGAGATACAATGAAAAGACACACCGGGCACAAGGTTAGTACAAGCTACAGCAGTCACGTTACAATAAGCACATTAAATAGGTCACTATCCTCTTATGTATCACAGCCTAGAAAATACAGACAATCTTCACATACTGCCAACTCAAGGCACAATTCTTTGTTATTACTCGTTGAAAAATTCGGGCTTGCTCTCAGTGAAGTGGCTTGAAAGGCAACTTTGCTACGAGAGCCATTTAATTTTGTTGCAAGCTTGGTTGAGACAAAACCACAGTAGCCTTGCAGCTCTGTCACCTAACACGAGTTGTACTGGAGAATAGATGGTAAACAAAACACAGTACTGTGACACAGCTGCATTTGCATATAATGTAGCTTGAAACTGGACTATGCAGGCAAATGAAAAATGTGCACAATTTTACTCTTGATTCATGTGGAAAGTTCTCTGTTCTGTCCTGGAGAAACAGGTATAATGCAATGATCGGTACACTTCCTACAATACTTAGACATGTGAAGATAGAATGCTCCGTTTGGAAAATTTGCAGAGTATGTCACAGAAAAGAAGAAAAACATGAGAAAATCTACAATCTTGCTTTTGTCTGAAATGGCTATATTGCGCCACTCAGATTACATCTAATGCCTTTGGCATATTTCTTCTAATTTGGTAAGAACTATAATGGATATTCCAATATTGTGGATATAAGGTATCCTGGTCGGGCACTCTAACTGGCAATGAATGCTTCCCACTACTTACATTCCATATTAGGATATTATATTTTTGAAATGGGTGCATGAATTCAAAGCCAATCAGGGTGCTAACTTTAGATAGAGGTTCACTCTATAATGTGCAGATTTTGTTTCTGGTTCGCTTGCTTCACTGTGTTCACACTGCACACATTAGCTGCCAGTGTATTGAAACATCTTTCACTTCTTGTACATGCTGATAATATTTCACTTATTCAACTGAGCAGCAGTAGGTTAGGGCCATTCACTGTGAATAGTAGCTATAGGGTACAGTGCTTTCAATGGAGCCGCATGGGCCCATTTAGATAACATACCAACTAATGGACCCACACTGTTGCCTGCAATGAGCCATGCAGCGACAGGCAAAGCTTTTAGCAAGCACAAGCATCATCAGTAGCAGGTAATTAAAAGATATGTGATCAGTGAGGAAGAAACAAGAGCAGCATTGTGATGGTGCCAACACCTAGGACCATAGAGAGCACCTTTGGTAGCCTGTTATGCGTGTGGCTCATTTCGTGGGGCAGCACCTCAAAGAAAGTCACGTAGAGGAATGTCCCACATGCCAAGCCCTGAAGAATGCCATTCAACAAAGCTGCTTCCCCGGTGTCTGCTTGCATAATAAGTATGGCAAACACCATGCCAAGCGGAGCCATGAGTGAAAAAGTGAGTGCACTCGTGAAAATGCTGCAGCGCCCGAGTCGGCTGTGCGCCAGGTTGATTCCTAGGGTAACAGCTAGGATGCTCTTGTGTATGGACACTGCCACCAGGATTTGAAGCAGGAGCTGTACATTTGGCTGCAAGCCTATGGCGATTCCTTCAAAGATTGAGTGCAGTGAGAGGGACAGCACAAGCACTATGGACCGGAGGCTGGAGTGAGAGTTGGGGTCTCCGTGCATGGATTCCATAGTATGCTCCTCTGCCTCTGCATCTTCTACGCCGGTGTTGTCGGCCACACCACGCACAAGTCCGTCACCATATGAGTCTGACTGCTGGAGGCTACCATAGTTCGCCACAGGCGTGTCCCGGCCAAATGGAGACGAGGCATTAAAAGTGGCCCTTGAATGAGCTTCCTTCCAGAAAAGTGCCACCTATTAAAAGGAAAAATGTTTCAGCTTCAAAGCAGTCTGATCACTTGCAAGACCTCTGTTCACATACCTCTTCAACATGTTCACTGTGTTGCGGTTAAATGACGGGTCACATTGGTTACTCATGCTTGCAGCAACACGTCTTTCCATTAGCGAAGCAACAATACCTTCGTGAATAATCAAGATAAGTAAGAAATCCTGGCGTATGCTCACAGATCTGATGAAAGTCAACCTTAGTGGGAGTGTTCTGACCCCTACACTCTAGCACAGCCAGATGGGTTGCTCTCTCGGTGCAAAAAAAAAAAACTATATTAAGAAAAATTAAGATTACTTCGTTGGTAGGCTGATGCGTGCCTTTGAATGTTAGCAGTTAAACAAGGTTGGGGCACTCACCTGCTCAATTATAAGAACGAGGAGAAGGCCCCCAATGCAGAGGAACTCGACAAATGGAAAGTCGGGTACATTTTCCCAACGGTCCACGATGCCTTTGTTAAACTGGTTGCGTGCCTCAGGAAGCAGATGAAGTAGGCATGTAGCGAGAAAAACGCCACCACCAAAGCAGCTCACAAGTGAGACTGCTGCCTGATAGACATGTCTGAAAGTAGAGAGAAGCAAAAGCGCTCATGGAGTGCATATTTCTGGCACTGCGACCAAATTTGCAGATCTAATGCCTATGCATCTACTTGGGTGAAGAAACAGTGCATTAGAACAGGACACGGGGAAATGACAGACGTGAGCACTGTGTCTGTCGTCTCATCTTTTCCTGCTCTAAAGCACTATTTCTTCACCTAAGTACATGCCAATAGGCCCAAATTAACAGTATTTATGTACACCTGGAATGTGGCATAAATGAACATGCCAGGTGTATGTAAATGTTTTGGCTAAACTGCTCACTCATCTGCTTGCGAATTTCACACAGAGGTGGAATTTTGCAGTGCTTGCTATGCAATGCAACGTTAGAATGCATTACCTGCCTCTTGAACTGAGCTGCCCACCTGAGTCACGCAAAACAGCAGACTAGGTCATAGTTCTTGTGTGGCGCTGTGAACAGAACTATAAGCAGCTACGTACCACTTGATTTGCCAGAAACAGGCTCATCACTAGTATATCTTTTATGAGCACCTCTGTCTAGCCGTGGCTTAAGCAACCAAGCATATTGGTACACTGGCTTAGCTAGTTTCATTCATTACTGGATGACACATAATCTGTTCCAGCCAAATATATAGTTGAAGCCATATTGAAGTTACTTGTAAATATTACAAATATAAGGTCAGTCCAATTGATTTAAAATTTTTATCTATTTCCATAACAACTATTTAGTTTTGTTTAGCAGCAGCAGCGCTTTAATGTGATATAGGATGCGAGGAGATTTGGCACAAGCTTAGCACAGCAGGCAAGCTGAAAAATTCGGCAACTCTCTACACATGCTCATATGCATTTGCATGCCCTCTCTGCATGGCAACAGCAATGTCGATACATATAGGTTGCAAAACTTGGAACTTAAAATGTGCCAAGAACTTGTAGCTAGAGACATCATGTATTACACACCGACTGAAGCACGACTAGGTGAGATGAGGAAAAGAGACGAGGAAAAACACTGAAATAAAATAATGCTATGTAGAAAATTTTTTTTTTAAATGTTAAAAAATGTTTAAGCAGAATACAGCCAACTAAAGCAACAATTCACTGAGGTAATACTGGCGTCCAAAAAAGGCAATTGCATGTTTTCTCTATATTAAAATATAAAAGTTGGTTCATGGTAACCCCTACAGAATAGTGCTTCTGGCACAAAATTTAGCCAGTCTGTAGAAGCCTTTTTACAGCTTTTAGGTTGTGCAGAATGGTGCTGGTCGATTGAGTGTCGCGGTTTGGTCCAAGTTTCTTTAATTTGTTTGCCCAAGGCGTGGCCTGCTCTTGACTTCAAATTTTGCTGGAGCTAGCACAGGGCATAGGAAGATGTGACTGCACATTGTGTGTTATCATGCATCTTGATGCTGCTGCATCCGATGTGCTCTGTCCTACCGTGATGATAAAAGCAGAGCGCTATGTGAGGATACACCGTGCACTTTTTGCTCACTCTTCGTAATAGGAGCTCTGAGTGCACTACAGGCAGCGATATTGGCAGGTTGAAATGCTTTTTAAATGGTAATATGGTGCAATGCTGTCATGTCAGATAACTGTCTCGTATGAATACAAGGAGGTGCAAAAGCTTTTGAGTGCTTTGTGGATTCTGTCAATAGGTTTTTAATGAATTGCAATATTGTGGCAGCGTGTTGGCCATAGTACTTTTCATCCATTGAAACATATTTTCTTCGTCGTTCATGTATTTTGGCTTTATAGTTCTACGCTAATAAAAGTGAAATGGCTTTACAAACCACTTTCGTACTGTCATTCATTCCCATCCTAGTCCCTCACGTTCTTAGGGAATGTGAGCCAGCCTTATTATGTTCACCTTCAGACAGAGACCACTCTTGAAGAGACATGCTGGTGCGTAAGCTGAGGCAACCTGTACGCTAAAAAAATAACAAATTAAAAAAAAAGAGAAAGAAATCTATTTGAGTAGCGGTCAAAATGCCGGACCTTGTAATTTAAATATTCGCGCCAAGGAACGTAAATCACGACATAAATCCCACTTCCTAATGTGACGGCATTATTCACTTTTTTTTTTCTTGACAGAAGTTGTCAGCTCAACACAGAGATGGTGATGGTCGCAACATGCTGCCAATGAAGCTGCACAGGGTGATATGGGCTGGACAAGTTTTGAAGTGAGGGAAGCTAACAGTAATATTATGAAGAACGACTGAGGAATACGGAAGAAAGTAAATAGGCTGGGAGAGTGCTCAGGTATTTGTACAGGAATAACATTGATTCACAGTGGAGGAAAAGAACTAGGAAGCTTATCAGCAAGTATGCTATGGTGAGCAACACAGCAATAAAGAACGTCAAGTGGAAAGTCAGAGAGGCTGGGATAATCTGATGGGTGGCGGCAATGGAAAAGAAACCTGCCATAAGTAACTACTTAAGAGGAAAAAAACAAAATCAGGAAAGAAAATTTATAACTTAAAGAGAAGCTCATTACTTTTCGAAGCGAGATCAGGATGCCTTAGAACATGCACTTATAAAGTGAGATATAAGAAAGAAGAAGAAGAAGCATGTGATTGCTGCAATAAGGCTAGGGAAACAATAGAGCATGTTTCATTGAGATGTGAAGATATCTGCCCAGCAGTCGGCCTAGGAATGTCTGGCCTCCTTGAAGCCCTTGTGTTCAGCGAGATCAGGGGGAAAATAAACATGGCTGCAATAGAGATTAGTGAGAGGTGATTGGAAGTTTGGTGGAAGTAGAAAAATGACAAACAACGGAGGCATACAAAAACAAAATTCACAATCAGGGTTCAGAAACTTTGGTTATGGGAATTCATTGTGGGGTTTTCTTTTCTTTTTTAACATAGGTAGGACATTAGCTAATAAAATAACAAGAGCATGTTGGCGCTACCAACCGCCCCGTTCCAAAGGGGATCGATGCTCATAACATTCATCCATGTCATTTTCTGGACATGTGCATTTCGATGAAAGCTGCGCTACCATTTTACATGCACAGGCGCCCAAATCTTTAACTGGCGTGCGCGAGCGGCGACTTTTCCGTGCGTCAGCGCCGTATGACGGGGCGAGGCTGGAAACAGTCTGAGGCTGTACAGTCTGAGGCTAAGCGCATGCGGACACAGCGCGCTCAGCTGGGCCCATCGTCTGCTAGGCTGTTTCCAGCCTCGCCCCGTCATACGGCGCTGACGCACGGAAAAGTCGCCGCTCGCGCACGCTAGTTAAAGATTTGGGCGCCTGTACCTTGGTAACAGCATGCACTTAACACATGATTGCGTGAGTTAGGCAAATGTACACGTAGTGCGCGACCTGTGTTGTGACTCACCTCCGCCTCGGGTCCCTCACGTGACGAATTCTGTGCGAGAGACTGAGAGGCAGGAACACTAGGGTCGCCGAGAAGATAAAAAACACGAAAACCATAATATACTTGAGGGGGCGGAGCTCCATGTTGGCTCACATGAGAGAGTTGCTGCCGCGAGCGAACACCACGTCCTGTGGGGCCTTAATTTGAACCAGGCGGAGATCCACCTGTACTGAGAAGAAGAAGTTTTATGAAACGTCCCGCGCACATGACTAGACTATAAGTATCTGCACACGTTACTCCGGAAGTAAAACTGCGAGTGAATAATGCATATTAGGGAGTTTTGGTTCTGATTGGTGTTGTAGAAATAGCGGGGCGCTTTTTTCGTTGCTGGGTGCTTTTCTCGTCGCGACGATATATTGAATTTTTAACAAGTATTGCCACAGGAGGGCACATATAACCAGCAAACGGAGGCCTTAGGAAAACACCCGTCGCACGCACCTGCTTTGCTTTATCCGTTTCGCCAACTCCGCGGCTCACGCCTACCGATTTTTGCACATGTTTTTGCAGAAGGACTTTTATTTAACTCAAAGCGGGTCATTAAAAATTATTACGAAATGTCCCAGAGAGAAGTATACTAAAAGCTTGGCGCGAGCGAAGATACCCCAGGAGAGCAGGCCCGGTCTCTACTACGGCCCCTACTGCTCTCCCAGGGAAATCAGTGATTTATTTTGAAGGTAGGGCGCCGTAAGGCGCGAGAAAGGTACAATTTGGCATGACTGACTCAGCACGAGCGCTGGAGGCGCGAGAAAGTGTGTCCGACGTACACCCAGCAACGAAAAATGCGCCCCGCGACTTCTACAAAATTCAGAACCTTGCCCGCAAAGTTAGGGGACGCAACCGCCGGACTGACAAAAGAACGCGTACAAAAGAACCCCAAAGATGTACAAAACAACGTAAACCGGGCGTGGCACTTCGCGTACGTAAATGTCCTTTTGTGTACGCAAAATCTAGACCTTCCTATGGTCATACTAAAGTGCGCGACCCATGAAAGTTACTAATACATTCGTGCGCGAGATGACGTCCAGTCCCGCAGTCAAGACGACAAAATCATGCATTCGTGTCAGCGTCGGGCATCACCACAACACACAGCACACATAAAATGTACAGACATTACAAAAGGCCATAACGACTCACTCTGTGCAGCACAGCTCAGCAGCTGACATTCACATAAGCTACACAGTGAGGCTGCACGGTCAGCTCCGAGAATGTCCCGACACCTAGAGCAGGAGCATGGCTTGTTCTTAGCAATGTGTTGTACCGCGGTCCGGCATTTGGTTTTGGGCTGAGCACAAGACAAGTGAACGTTGTATACGCGCTACCAGTCGCAGTAGCAGCCAACCACTAAACTCGGTACAGACTCAAAACACTGATACATAACGTCGGATGACATCGTAAGACGCACTAGCAGCACCGCTGTCACTTCTTCGTTGCAGGCTTGTTTTCGTCGAACCGGTTCATGTCATCACAGCAGTTTGATTAGCAGTGAAAAAATAATAATTTTGCAAACTTCGTTGCCTAACCGCTCGCAGCCTCCCGAAAGAGGCGGCTGGCTGACGACGCAGACGATGTTTTCTCACATGCATCTAATTCAACGACGGAGGCGGCATCTAACTGCCTGGCCATTGAACTAGAGCGTACACATACTACATTGGTCTGAAAGTGAAAACTTGCGTGCACAAATATTTTGAACAATAAGAGCTCGTATAGCAAAGCATATGTTATTAGTGTTGGGGCAGGAATAAAAATATCGCAGTATCGCAATACAGCCAAGAACCAAATACAACTAAAAAATTAAATGCTAGTGCGCTTTACAAAGAAAAGCAGCAGATGGAGCCACCATACCGAGCGTTCGTGCACATGGTCCGCGCATGGTTCGCGCTCGAACATTTTGTTAATTTTGTGTAGAGTGGGACAAGCGAATGGGGCGATGCAAGGGTGATGCGTGCTTGGCGTACTTTGCAGCCTCGGGAAGGGAAAAAAAGAATTGGCTGGGGCTTAGCTAAGGTTAAGCCTGGATATCTCGAAGCGAAAAGGTTCGGTGATGCTTACGGTTTAGCTTATGATTATGCTTTATGATTTAGCCTATGGTTATGCTTACGGTTTAGTTTATGGTTATGCTTTATCATTTAGCCTATGGATAAGCTTACGGTTGCACTTATGGATATATGCTGGTTAGCTTATGGTTATGCCATACGTGTGCCTTGTGTAGCTATGTAAATTGCTTATCAATGATATATACCATAAGTTATGCCGGATTATTAAAGTTATTTATTCATCATATTGTTGGGCACATTGTCTTGCGATTTCTGTACAGCCATAAACACAGCTCTCTGTATCGGTAGTATCACTCTCTTCTCCTGCCATTATGAATGCGCACACCTATTCTCTGGCAAGCGGTTATATAGTCGGCCTCCGCGATAATCACGCGCTTGCGGCGAACGTCTAACGATGACGCATAGCGCGTGGCAGTGGCCACCTGCGCCTACTCCGAGCACGCTTTACGGAGCCAATTCCGACATACGCCGGCTCGCGCGAAGCGCGGTGTTGACTAGTGTAGTGAAGCTTTTCGCTTCAAAACTGAGGAAAGGCTACACCCATTCCGCGCGCTAAGAGAAAGTGTGGAAAAAGTGACGTGGTGGTTTCTTCCATCTATGATTTCTTCTTTATTTTTTCCTTTTGTCTTCCTTGTTATGGTTGTGTGCGCTCACACGTGTTGCTCCTTAGGTTTCGTACTGTGGCAAAGGCGTCGTGTGGGCAGGTTTGCGTTAATCTCCGTGTTTTGTGGCGCTGTGTTATCTGGACCGTGCTCTCCAGTGGCCAGGTGTGACAGGAGGAACTAAAACTCGTGAAATGAACTCGCGTGCAACGCTGTGCGCTATGTACCGCGCCACGGCAGGCAACGGACGAAGGAATATCCGCGGAGCATTTTGCCCTCTTCGGCGGAATCATGCTAACGTGCCATCGCAGGCCGAAACAGATGCGTTTCAGAACCTGCACAATGAACGCCTTCAAGGCCAGTGATGCGTAATCCTGGTTTTAGAACTTCGTGATCAGTAATAACTTGCTTTCGTGCATATTAGAACACGTACGTTACTCAACACAGCACGAACTCTTTTACGCAGAGAGCGTTCAACGGTCATACACATTTATTTATTTATTTATTTATTTATTTATTTATTTATTTATTTATTTATTTTCGATACCCTCAATCGCCGAGGCATTGCAGAGGGGAGTGGGTGTAACAACATGTGCATAAACGAAGAAAAGAACAGAATGAAACGTGCAGCGTTATACAGCATTAGCGACAAATGCACAGGTGCATACACGTGCTGGTAGAGCTTTACGCAGAATATCTGCATTTTACTGCCCTCGATATCGCACGTAGGCCGGGTCTATGCGCGCATTGTTCGGCATTTATTTCTACGTTACACTTATTATCCGTCTCTCAAGGCTGACTGATCACGTTGAAAACAAAAGCCCCTTGATAACGCGGCTGAAGCGCCGCTCTGACCACTGTTAAGAATGGCGAGCTGCAAGGAAAAATTGCCACCCAATTACGACTGGGGGACAAGGCGCGCATCCCCCACTCTCCGTCGCTGCAGCTAGGCTGCGTTTGAAGAAGCGGGCTTTGTGCTGAAAACCGCCTCCATCCACCAGCCCCATCGCCGTTGTGACGAAACGGGTTCGACGGACGAACTATTGTGCCCGAGGTCCCCAGCGCGAACCTGATTTTGTTACGCGTGAGCAAGCCGCAGCGGGACAACGAGCTACCCAGAATGTCTCCGAGCTTCCCGGAACGGCGCCCCTCCGACGACGGCTCCAGACCTTCGCACCTGTGTGTTTGCGTGTGTGTGGACGTAAACGATACTGCGGAACGGCGCCCCTCTGTCGTCGGCTCCAGACCTTCGCACCTGTGTGTTTGCGTGTGTGTGGGCGTAAACGATACTGCGGAACGGCGCCCCTCTGTCGTCGGCTCCAGACCTTGGAATGTGTGTGCCTTTGTGTGCGTAAACAGTTCTTCGGGGCGGCGGCGAATTTACAATGAGTAAATGAACGCTCGCGTCACCTTGTCGCGGGAGGCGGCTAGTTTTGTGATGACGAAACGAACGTTCGCTGCCTTGTATCGCCGGAGGACCGAGTGTTTAAAAACGGCTGTTGGGCGGAGGCTCGACACACTTCTCTCGTGCAGTCATGTTGGACTGACACACTTTCTCTTGAGCAGTCATGTTGGACTGACACTCTTTTTCTTAAGCAGTCATGTTAGACTGATTTAAATTCTGTAAATAAACCCATTTTCCTCGTTCTCGATGAGAAGCAGTTCTTCCCTTCATCAACGTCCTCAGCGTGTTTAAGTTGGACGACGGCATGGGCCAGCTACCTTCGAATTCATGCCGGACTCCAACCTTGGCAACGGATCTCGAGCGATGGGACTGAGCCCCCAATCCTGACACCACGCACGAAATGCGAAAAGCAATGGAATAGGCATAGCATGTTTCAAAATCCGGGCATTGCTTGCACCGCATCGAAAGAGTGCGCGCGAAGCTATATTTCGCGCCAAAAACTTGCTTCGATCGGACCGAAGCAAAATTAAAGTGGCCGTTTTATTTTTCATGCAAGTGTACACGTGCTGCAAAAACAGGTTCGTGTCAAAAAATAAAAGCGAAATAAACAGACCGGGAAGCGACCAACGTGTAGAGAGAATTCTACGGCAGACATCCGTTATCCTTGCCTTGAACTAATCTGACCTCCGTCTCGATCATGTCAGCACGATCTTTCACATAACCCCAAAGAAAGAAATCGAGTGGAGAGAGGTCAGGTGACCTGGCCGGCCGATTTACAGGCCCGTGCCTTCCAATATGTTGCGCATGAAAAGTCGCATCCAGTCAGTTTCGTGCTCAGCTGCTGCTGTGTGCTGGTACCCCACCTTGCTGATACCACAGAAGTGGAAGATGTGATAGGGGGACTTCGCTGAGAAACTCATCCATCACTCCTTCAAAGATTTCGTTCACGTAACGCTGTCCAGTCAGTGTTTGATCGAAGAAGATCGGACTGATTATAGCACCGGCGTAAATCCCGAACCACACACTGAGCGACCACTCCTACTGGTGCCGATTGCTCTTTACCCAGTGAGATTGGAGCAAACTTGCCTAAGCGTTTCTGTGAAAATTGGCTTCATCTGTGCACATGATGATGCCCAAAAAGTCTGGTGACGCATCGGCTTTTGTGAGACCCAATTCGAGAAATCTAGACGATTCCGTAGGTCCCTGTCTTCCAAGCGCTGGTGCTCGTTAATGTGGTACGGATGAAAGACCGTCGTTTAGAATCCTCCAAACTGATGACTTGGAAATTCGTTCCTGGGCGGCCACATTCCGCACTCTAGCGTGAGGGTTTGAGACCATAAATGCAAGAACATCTGTGCGTATACGCTAGGACTCAAAGATGGAGTCCTCCGCCGCTGTTTCTTGAAGCTGCCGGTTTGTCTCAGGTTTTCATAATTCATGATGCTAGTCGATGGGTTTGGTCTACCATCACACTTCGATGTTGGATATGTATATCTGCGGCCTTCCTCTTGTTGCCATTTGCAGATTACAAGGCAAGTATCATGCCTACCTTCTGCTCATTAGAGAAAGACATGGTGACTGGGACGAAACAAAATGCACCTTTACACCTTTGCACTGACGTTGTCAATTCGCTTTTGTGGCAATAGGTTTTGTGGAAAAAAAAAAAAAAAGAACCGTGCACTTTAACTACGCTAAGATAACAGCTATCACAGCTTGTTTCCAACTAACGCCAAACGCGACGTGTTACTTCGGCCGGGGTGCGGCAGATATAAGGAACTAGGTCGATCACAATGTTTTCCTTAATTTCCTTTATGTCGTTCTGGATAACTCAGAGGCAGCCTGTTCGAGGGCGCTGCTTTATGATGCGGGTGGGAACACAGTCACGTGGTATTTTTCATTTCTCGTGGGGTTTATTTATCAGTCGGAAAAAAAAAAAATTGTACACAATTAGTACGTCGCTGAAAATACCGCATTTAGATGTCCCTTGGCTCTGCCTTCAAATGCCTCATTGACACTTTGATAATTAGGATACTACGACTCGAGTTATATAATTACAATAACCTAATTAAATCTCAGTAACGAAACATTCTGGCAGATACTCCACTGTACTGTAAACAATATGCGCTAGGTTTTTTTCGAGTAACGCATTGCTCTTTTTTACGCTTGGTGCATTATATTTAATTGGGACACCCTATATATATTTATTACATTTGCATACAAGAGACGATGTTTCCATGCCTAACAAATGTTGTAAATTATTAGAAATTATTTTTTTCATGAGTCGTTACCATTGCTTTCTGGAAAGAGAAGCAATAACGAGACACACAACAGTCATGTGCATTTCACATGTCATTCATAAATGACTCTGCCGATGAGGTGTACAGGTTTTTTTTTCATGGTCAAAAAAGCACGCAAAGCAACTTGAAGCGTGTTGAACATGCAGCAACATATTCATTCTCTAGTCGTAGGCTATCCATACCTTTAGAAAGAATTTTTAATATGCTAGCTCCACCTCTTTCCAAAGTATAATAAACTTCGTCCTGTGTGCATTTAAATATATTGTTTATGTGCATGGTATTTACAGTGGAAATTTAAAACAATGTCGCAGTCAGAAAATACGGATGAGGCAGCCGCCGCTATTGCTTCTAATGCCCGTGTCCTCCTATTCTCACAACTTGCAGAAATAAAACGAAAGCACCTCACGATTAGGTGCCCTTTAGGTGCCCTCAAGTATGGCACTTTAGGTGCCAAACGTGAGGGCACTTTAGGTGCCCTCACGAGAGCGTGTGCATGCGTGTGAGGAGAGGGGGCTTCGGAGGGGGAGAGTGCATCGCCCGGGGGAGGGGGGCTTAGTCCCCGCCGGAAAAATTCAAAGCCAGTAAAAGCAGTGAATTCGACCTCACGACCCAATTTGCGAAGTTCATTATGAGGTTTCAACATGGCTTCGGCAACGGAGAAACACTTTTATTTATTTTATTTTATTTATTTATTTATTTATTTATTTATTTATTTATTTATTTATTTATTTATTTATTTATTTATTTATTTATTTTCAATACCCTAAAGGTCCCGAGAGGCATTACATAGGGGGGATACAATTCACACATGATATCTCAACGTAATAAAGATGAATGAAGGCAACAATCAAGCACAGATTTCGGTAAAAGACACTCTCTGTAAAAAAAAAAAAAAAAAAAAAAAGAATAAAAAAGATAATAAAAAACGAAAAGAAATTGGGGTGAGAGTACATGGTACAATTCACATTTGCTGTACATGGCACTTTTCAACAAGGCACAAGTGGCAGGTGGGTGTTGGGAAAATGTACATTTAAAAATTTATACATATATATAACACAGGCCAGTCAAGAAGTGGCAGCTGAACATTTTATACATTTAAATACGTGCACAGGGCTGATTGGAAGGCAGACGGATCAGTGATCGTTACAATATCTTGGGGTAGGGCGTTCCATTAATTCACTGATAACACCAAAGGGGAATTTTGGAATTTTTTGGTCCTAGCAAATATGGGAGACACTTTGCATACATGGTCATTTCGGGTGGACAGATAATGGGCGGGTAAGATGGGAGCAGATGAAAAAGATGAACCGCAATAGTAAAGGGAGTGAAAAAAAGACAGACGGAAATATTTCCGTCGTGTGTCAAGATCCGGAAGTATAAGGGTCTGCTTTAACGCCGACACAATTTGATATGGAGAGTAGGAGCGCAAAATAAAGCGGGCAGCCTTATTTTGAATTGATTCGATACAATTAGAAAGGTTAGCTGTGTGAGGGTTCCAAATAATTGAGGCGAAATCGAGGGTTGTTCTGATAAGGGAGATGTATGCACGAAGTGTTGTGTCACTGTTTGCAAGGTACAGACGGCGCTTTAAGAAGCCAAGTTTCTTTATTGTCTTGTTAGTAATATGCTCAACATGCACGGCCCAGCTTAAATCAGATGTAAGAATAACGCCCAGATATTTAAAGGAAGATGTTCGTTCGAGTATGCAATTGCGTAGAGTGTATACGTTAGACGGAAAGCTTAGCTTGGAAGAAAATGTCATGTAGAACTTTTATGTAGAACGTATTGAGCAACAGAAAGCTACATCCGGAGTTTTTCATGTTCTGCAACTTTCTCATTGACTCTTTTCATCGATTATAATAGTTGAGAAGTTGATTAATTAATCAAGATTAATTATCTAATTAGGTGGGATGCAAAAAGTAATCTGGGTATCTCCAAGCGGCGGCAAACAACGTTACCTTGGTTCTGTCCAGCTACGTGGCAGTCGCTCATTTTAAAATCTTGGCGCGTGATAGTTTGGACACTCTGTATATTCGTCGTGAATATGTACGTGTACCCTTTGAGTCAACTGCCTGTCAGCAAAACCTGGCACGGTTTTCAAAGGAAGCTGGACTTTAAAGAAAGGATGGAGCCGGCTGCCGTCCGCTACTTTGCCAACTCCGATCTCCCTACTCTTTCTCTCCTCTCATTGCGCATTCACACTCGTAACGGCGTATACCCGCATTGCATCGTTACCTCGAACCTCACTATCATTTCGGTCTATCACGCGCTAAACCCAGTTTGTTTTTTACCCCGCCGTGGTTGCTCAGTGGCTATGGTGTAAGGCTGCTGAGCACGAGGTCGCGGGATCGAATCCCGACCACGGCGGCCGCATTTCGGTGGGGACAAAATGCGAAAACACCCGTGTACTTAGATTTAGATGCACGTTAAAAAACCGCAGGTGGTCAAAATTTCCGGAGTCCTCCACTACGGCGTGCCTCATAATCAGAAAGTGGTTTTGGCGCGTAAAACTCTATAATTTCATTTAGCTAAACCTACGTAAGTTCGCTGCGCCGGAGGATACACAGTTTATTGTTTTTTTCTCGTAGTCGCGTTATGGCTCACTTGAACCGGATGGATAGACTAACTGTTAATGTCGGTGCTAACCTACGGGTATTCCCTATGCCATAGACACGCACGCTACCATAGTGGGTATGAGACATGACAAACAAACAAGTAAGCAAGGCAAGCCAAGCAAATCTAAGCTTAAGGGTGTGAAACCGGCTACTCTGGCCATATATGGACCACGACGGATCCCGAAGGTCTACAGTTTGAGAAAGTAATGGGGGTAGAACCTGCTCCGCAAGGACGAGCCTATCTCACAGGCGTCGATGGTGTGTGACAATTTCGAGCTGCACATTCTTTTTACGCGATTTAGTGGACATAATTTATTTATTTATTTCAATACCTTCTAGGTTCGTAGGGCGTTACAGAAGGGAGTGGTTGTTTACGAACATATTACAGAACAAAAAATAAATCTGGTAACAGACGTGGAAAGTCGACAATTACGATGACAGCAAAAAACACAAAATCACTCGTGGAAACTAAAACACGCCACACAAAAATGTTTTAAGAAAAAAGGAAACACAGTTAATCAGATACAAAGAAGTGCTCGGCAGCGGTTTTGAAAGCAGCACAATCAGCAAGATTTGCAATGGAGGACGGCAGGTTATTCCTGCCGAACGAATAATAGAATGAATTGGCACACACACACACACACACACACACACACACACACACACACACACACACACACACACACACACACACACACACACACACACACACACACACACACACACACACACACACACACACACACACACACACACACACACACACACACACACACACACACACACACACACACACACACACACACACACACACACACACACACACACACACACACACACGCACGCACGCACGCACGCACGCACGCACGCACGCACGCACGCACGCACGCACGCACGCACGCACATTATCCGGATCACCGTCAGTTGCACTTCGCTCCTCGAAGAGGCAGGACGTATGTCGAATGAGCTCCTAAACTTTGCATCCGGAACCTCAGAGAGGTGTGACATAATGCTAGCGCATTTACCGCTAAATCGCCATTGCATTTTAAAATGAACTTTGCACAGTTAAAAGCTAAGCTTTCTGTTTTCTTTCACCGCTTCCAGTCTTCCTCCCTCAATTTCCCTTCCCCCTCTGTCTCTCTTAAAGAAAAAGAACTGTTCACCATAGTTCGCAGCCAAAAGGGAGATATATTTATTTGTAACTAAAGTAATGATGTATGTTTAGCTTAGCCGCAGTTGGACACGCCTTAAAAAATGATAAGAAGTTAAGAAAAATGATCAGAAGGAGACAATCCGCCCTAGTGGGTACCCGCCATAATATACCAAGCAAGCAAGCAAGCAAGCAAGCTCTTCCAACAACCCAATTTCTGGCCGGTCCCCCGTCAGTGGTATGTACCACTGATGTGTACTTTGTAGATCAAAGTAGATATCAGTGGAATGTACCATTTGTGCAGAGGAACAACAACAACTGAAGCGATATATAGTCTGACACAGTCACATGATAGTCAGTGAGTGAAAGCACTTTATATGGAGGTCCGGCGAGGATGCGAACTCGTCGCGCACCCGGCTAATTTGACGTAGAGACCGGCAGGTCTAGCCCACTGGCTCGGTCGCGGGCACACCGGATAGCCAGGATTTGCTTGTCTACAGTGCGCAGAAGCGAGTCCCACCCCTCCTTGCTGAGCTTGAGGTATCTCGACCCGCACTCCCAGAGCATGTGTGCTACAGAGTGGAGGTCTGCCCGCAGGACGGGCAGGCGTGTAGAACGGCCAGACACGGATAGACATAATAGTCGCAGCAAATCGAAGTCAAAGCAGTGTTGCCGTTACCTTGGTGCCACCAACCCGCTAGTGGGGGGGAGGTGGCAATATTCGGCAACTCAAACGCTGCCCCGCAATGTATTTTGTCAGCTCTTCGTGGCGGCTTCTGTGAACAACTCGTGTCGTAGATGCGAGGAACGCATAACCATGCGATCGCGAAAGGACGCGACGTCGTGTTTTAGTGGCTGCCGGGCCGTTGCGATATTTCTGGCAACGACCTCGCCGACGAAGCTGCTAACAAAGCACATCAAGGGACGAACCTGGTGTTTATACCTTTGTCGAGGACTGAGGCAGCCCAACACTTAAGCAAACTAGCGCAACGTATGAAATTGCATAAGTGGCACGCACCTGAATTCATTCAGCATCGGTTGCATTATCTCTACCATCTATGCAATTGTGCCTGTTACCTGGTCTTCCCCGAGGGGTTGAAACAGTGCTTTGTCGCTTACGCCTGGGGGTTGCATTCACCAATACATATATTGACCAATACAAATGCCTTCTTTTCTTTTAAATTTTACTTTGGTCGGCGTAGTGCTCGGGGTTTTTGTTTACCTTTAAACCATGTTTCATCTAGACCAGACGGGCTTCCGTCAAACACTGAACTTCACATATTCGTGTTTGATTGGAATGGCCGATAGCGCCGAGTACAATGCCTGCGGTTTCAAGGAGACTAAGGTACAGCTCCCAATATACTGCCCGCGTCCTTTGAAAATGAAAGACATTACCTCCGCAAATATTGAAATCAGCTAGGTAGAAAAAATTTCACATTGAACAAGATCTTGGCACCATGGCCTCCTATATCGCAGCTACAAACGACCACCATAAAGCTGCTGCGATTTCTGAAGGCTGCTGGACTAAGTGACCGTCTGTAGCCTACCGGGCTCAGTCTTGCCTTGCCTCGTATCCCAGACAGCGGCGCATACCAAGGAGGATCGGCCAAGAAGCAGGCGATTTTCCGTATGCTTAGAAGTAAAGCGAAACTAGATTTAAATAGTGGAGCTAGGGACTTAGAATCGTAATTTAGAAGGGTAATGAAAATATTAAGCATTTTGATAAAGTAAGTTAACGTAAAGAAATGATATAATAGAAATTATTGATAATTTTAGAAATTCAGCAAGGTACTCTTTTGGTCTCTCTAATAAAATTGTAAACTGCAAGAAAAGCATCCCTGTGGCTGGATCCCAGTGAAGTCGCCCCAAAAGAAAGAATTTTTGGCGAGGTTAGCGATAGCACAAGTTTGATAAATGAGTATTCTAATAGTTTTCTTTGTCTTAGAAATCGGCAGCGACACAGTCCTGGCTAACCTCCCTGCCTTTCATTTGTCCTTTTTTTCCCTCTCTCTCTTTTAGTACGCTCGCAGAGGAGGTTGAAGTTTCGCGTGCTCGCGTTCGTGATCGCGTTCGTGCTCTTTCTCGCGCTGCTGGCATTGGTCGAAGCAGAAGAGGACATCGTTCGAAGGTGACCGAGTGAGCAGAGCCTGCCCATCAAAGCGATTTCTCTCCGGTCCGGAGCGTTTGACTTCCAAGGCGTTTGAAGGTATGTGCATGCGTTAAGCCTTCTACAGGCAGGGTGTAGAACCGAACTGGAACTAAACCGAAAACCGGAACAGGAACGTTATCTTCAGCTGAAACGGACATGAACCGAAGCTTTATTTTCCCGCCAGCTTGTAACTGAAGCCGAACCGGAACTTACTGAAGGAACCAAGCCAGTTCGATGAACATTTCAGGAAGACCTGTGGATCCTCTGCTAGGACACGTCAAACGGGAAACGCCAGACAAAGGCTCAAAGGCTACCATTGCCGCTAAACGATTCTCACGCTACAGGCAAGGCTCAAATAAGTTCAAGAAGCCTCAACTCAGTGCAGACACTCATGTTGTTAATGTTGTTAAATGCCGCACGTCCATAAAGTAATTTACGCCCATAATATGTGCAGCAAACTACAAAACGTTGCAAAAGTCCATAGTGTACGTGATAGTTAAACACAAAAGAAATGTTAGTGTCTAAGTTTCAGCCACTTGCATGGATGGTCGTGGGCTGTAGACAACAGATTATCCTTAACGCCTTTTACATAGCCTTATGTCGCTGTGAAAACGTAATATATTAGTCCCTCACTGGTCCTTCAACTTCAATGTCTGAAATTCCCACATATGTAAGGCCGTTCGATAATTCAGAAGCACACGGACACTGAATATGGCAAATCAGTTCCGCTGAAGCCCTCAAACCGGAGGAAGGTTCATGAAAGAGAAAATTTTCATACACTTGACTAAATGGAATCAAATTAGTTTTCAACGAATTGCGCGTCGTGGCCTTGGCAAAGAAATTTCAGTACGTCTGCGCGCCTTGAGTGATGATACATCCAATGTCGTGCGCAATATTAAAGCCACAAGATATACATTAGTCCCCTTCACGTAGAAATAAAAATACTGTAAAATCATATAACGTATCAATAGTTGTTGCTGGGCTAGTTGCTTCATCTAATTCCGCAAAGTTCCCAGGGGCGGAAAAAAGCTTTAGGACAGGAAAGAGCGTCACTTGCAACTAATTTATTGAAAGCAGACGGTCACATTTACAGGAGAAGGTGGCCTCCAGGACCACTGGTTATAGAAAATCATTAGAGCACGCACAGCTTTCTGGGTTGAGTATTAGAGAGGCCAAGCACCTGCAGGATCTTCGCCTGTGTAAAGGGTCGACCATCGAGTTGGCTTTGCGGAGCCTGACATCGGACGTCAGAGCGGTTGCAGCGGCACAGAAGGATGCTCGATCGTCTACTAGCAGTTATAGTGGTCGCACATAGGGAATTCGGCCATTCCGACGAGGAAGAACTACATGCATTTGTGAAGGCCACAAGCAGTCATAGGTGGTACAGCAATGTAATGTCACGCCGGGAGGAGGTCGGTGGTGATCGTAGCTGCGGTGATGGATCAAGCATGCGCAAACGAAGGTTGGATTACTCCGCAGTTTTCCAAAGATCATTTACCTGCCAGCGTCCGTTCTTAATAATGGCATGAGCATTACTTGCGCGTTATCACGAACTGATATGGCGGGTTGGTCAGCAGGATGGTTGCCGCAAATGGCGCAATGAACAGGCAGCCACTACGAAATAACATCATGTCATTTTTCGTCCCCGCTGACGTAAAATACTATTATATTTGAAATCACTAAAGGAATAACCGTAATCCATCTGACTGTAGCACGAAGCTACAAGAGAAGCGCATACGGGCTTTTCTGCAGAAATAAAGCTTTGCAACTGAAGAAAATTTCGTCATGTCTGGGGATCGAACCTGGAGGAAAGGTATTCCGGGACGGTCGCTTTACTATATGAATTAACCAGGAGGCTAACATATCGCAGCGCGTGGGCGAATTAATCGACAATTCAGAAGGACACGGACACCGAATATGGCAAATCAGTTCCGCTGAAGCCCTCAAACCGGAGGAAGGTTCATGAAAGAGAAAATTTTCATACACTTGACTTTAGCGCGAAGCTACAGTCAGGCACTTTGTCTAAAAGCAATAAAGTAAGCTGACTTGGAACTGTTCACGTTTGGGCCTTCTCAGTAATATCAGTTATTTGGAGGCGTACTTCAAGCATATGCCATAAGGGAGATTATCTTGCAGTGGTTGCGAAAATCATTGGAAGGGAAGGCTATTACGTCAACATAATTCATGAATATGTAGCTCGAGGCCTCTCATCTGGCAAACAAGTGAGACGGTGGATATCCCTGACCACAAAGTGGACAATGTGCCTCTGGCGTCCTCACGGATGAAACATGAAGTAACCTATCTCATAGAAATATGTCACTCCCTCTCTTCCCAGGCCGGTGGCTCCCCGTGCAATTCTGCCCCTTCGCTATGCAATTCTTCCCAGGAATTGCATAGTGAAGGCGTGCTCAGCCAAGTAAACTGCACCACGTTATAGGAGCCAGCAGGCAGGTCTGTCTGCGGCGGCTGCTGCGAATCGCGTCACGCTTCGATTCGTTTGCAGCGCGCCGCACGAGACAGATTGACCGCGCCAGCCAATGCATCGCGAAATGAAAACACCGTACGGAGCTGCTCTCAAATTTCGCCTTAGAGTACCGTAATCACCGGCGAATCTTTACAGCAAGGCTGTGTACAGGGCGCCCAGCTAACTTTAGCCAGAGTTTAAAGATATGCGAATGCCACGTAGCTGGACAGAACCAAGTTAATGTTGTTTGCCGTCGCTTTGAGATGCTCATATTATTATTTTCTTTCTACCTAATTACATAATTAATCCTAATTATTCAATAAAGTTCTCAAACATTAAGATTAGATGAAAAGTGTCAATGAGAAAATTGTACAGAAACACAAAGAACTCCGGTACATCTTTCGGTTGCTCCATACGGGCTACATAAAAGTGTTTTTCCGAGCGTTAAAGAAGCCCCCGAATACACGCAAAGTGCCCCGAGCGGCCAGTCGCGCGGCAATTTTGCTAGCATTTGCGGGCTTCTTTCACGCTCGGAAAAACGCTTTTATGTAGCACGCATTAAGCTACAGAAAGCTGTGTTGGGAGTTTTTCATGTTGCTCTACGATTTTCTCATTTACACTTCTCATACAACTATAATATTTGAGAAGTTGGTCAATTAATTAGGACTAACTATCTAATTAAGTGGAATGAAAAAAGATATAATCCGAGCATATCTAAGTGACCGCAAAAAAGATTATCTTAGTTCTGTCCAGCTACATGGAATTAGGATGTTCTTAAACTCTGGCTAAAGTTAGTTGGGACACCCGCTATATACCCCTCGGCGGTGGCCGCCTACGCGTCGCGTCGACGCGAACAAATTTTCGTCTCCAGCATCTCGCGAATGCTCTGCAGCCCTCAATCTAATGCAGGTATATTGAAAAAAATTATGCTGAAGTAGGCCGCTAAGACGACTCTATCATTGCGCCGAGTTTCATTTACTTGTCATAATTAATTCACACTGAGGTTGTAAACGTTACAGAATTCCTGTCAATACGTGACCGTCTATGGAGGGAGTATGGTTACAGAAAACGGCTGTAACTCTTGTTTTATCAAAACTATCCCAAAGCAAACCAAACTGAAATTGGCCGCTAAGATGACTCTATCATTACGACGAGATTCATTTACTTGTAGTCATTAGTTGGTTTACAGTGAAGCTATAAACGTTACAGAATTCCCGTCGACTGTCAATACATGACCGTCTATACGGAGGGAGTTTGGTTACAGAAAACGGATGTAACTCTTGTTTTATCAAAACTGTCCCGAAATAAATTGCATGACAATTAGCCGCTAAGACCACCCTAACCTTACGCCGAGTTTCATCTACTTTTCACAATTATGTAGTACACAGTGGAGTTGTAAATATTGCGGAATTCCCGCCTGCCATGCCGCGGTACTTGCACATGTCGCCATAAAAGAATAAGAATAAATCACTCCACAGTGAAAAAAAAAAAGATGTATTCGTTGTCTGTGTCCTTCAATAATAATAATAATAATAATAATAATAATAATAATAATAATAATAATAATAATAATAATAATAATAATAATAATAATAATAATAATAATAATAATAATAATAATAATAATAATAATAATAATAAATCAGTGGCAAAACTGTAAGCGACCTTTTATTGGCCGAACCTTTGCCCACAAAAGCAAGTTACAACTCGAAGAACATGCAGCGATAGTGGCGAACACGGTCGGCGATCGTCGAAATGTCATCAGCTTGTCAAGTGCGTCGGCTTTTGTGGATGTCATAGAACACGTTCTAGAGTAATCGCTGGTGCCCGCGTGTCTTCCAGAAGGTACTACACACATTGCGTCGCTGATGTCACCTTGTGTTCGGTGACATCAGTGACATCACATTCGGTGTTCGTCTTTCTTCACAGAGTGGTGAAAATGAGGGCTGATGAATTTTTTTTGAGCTACTTTGTCTCTTCTCTTCACCCAACGCGCACTACATGATATAGTATTTTTCGTGCTCTAGTTTACGCAGTACCACTTCATTTTCCAGGCACTGGCCCCATCTACTACTTCGTGTAATCCCTGGCTTCTCAATACTTCCTCGACACCTGTCTACGACAGTTTGTAACGCAGTAGGGCGGCGCCTCCTGGTATTCTAAATCGAGTTGTTTTGAGCCACGCGAAATAACTCGGAACGAGGCGGCCGAATGGTGAGGAGGGTCTTCTGAGGGCGGCTAGCGCTACGGACAGGGCTGGTGCGCAAAGCAACATTACTGCTATATGCTTTAAAGGAAGTGCGCATTGGTGCAACGGGGCACAGAGGGACCGAAAAGAAGTCTTGACCGAGAGACCTGAAGGAAAAGCTGATCGAATTTGAGCAGCCATACACCAGTGCTTGGCGCCTTAAGACATCACGAAAAAATCTGTACCAACTAGCCAAAATTGCAGTTTCTGACGAAAAACAGAAATAAAAACAAGAGGCTTGCGGTATACTCGAAGGCGAGGCTTCTCCTTATCAATTGAATTTTCGCAGCGCTCCCATGGCTGATAATGACGATCACGGGGGCCCAAACAAGGCCAAGGACAAGAAAAGCCTACGGAGCGCGCTACGCGGCCTCGCTCCCGCAAAGAAGCCCGAGAAGCAGGGGAAAGCCGCGCTGCCCAACTTGGCGGAGGGGAGGCCTGCCTTGGAGCCTCCACGCCAGTCCTCGGACATTCCGACGATCGAGAGCTCGGCGCCGGCCCCGCTGCCTCCGACCGAAGGCGACCGCCGCTCGCTGAACGTGCGCCAGGATCAGCCCGCCCTGCATCAACTGCTTCCCGTACAGAAACGCGACGACAAATCGTTGGTCGCTTCGGCGCCCCCCAAGGACATTGCTCCTGCGGCAGCTGCCCCACCTGCGCCCGACGAGAAGGCCACAAGGCCGAAGAAGGAGGAGGGCTTGCCACGGTCTTCGAAAAACGAGAAGGGCGCACAAGGCTTCGTAAAGGGCAGCGAGGCAATGCAGCGGTCAACTAAAAGCTCGAACGTCAAGGAGAATCAGGCCGTGGCCGAGCAGGATAAGGTCCCGATGGCGGAAACTTTCGGCGATGCGATGTTCCCTGACCCCGAGCCGGAGCCGCAGGCGACACCACCACCAAGCTGCAAGCCCAATCAGCGGAACCTGCTCGCCATCGTAGTAGCGGTTCCCGTGGCGATCGTCGTGCTGCTGGTAATCATGATGCTCCTCGGAGGCTCCTGGACACGGACGGGGGCCTGCCAGTCTGAACACTGCAAGCACGTCGCCAAGCTGCTACTAGATAGCGTCTCGCCAGACGTGGATCCCTGCGACAACTTCTACCAGCGTGTCTGCGGAGGGTGGAAGTACGCGGTAAGCGACTGAACGCGATGATTTTGACCCATAGTGTGAGGAAAAATGCCGCCCTCAATCTGACTTGACAGTTTAAGTTCGTCTCGTTTTGTTCGATCAGGAATGAAACGTTGCTTTATTCTTTTTTAGTGCGTGTGTTCGAATTATGGGCAATCTGTGGGCAGAATTCACAAAGCTTTTCGCTCGTACAACTAAACTTTGCTATTGTCCGACCACCTTCGTTAATATGTCCGGCAGCACGATGGACTGGCATCTGGTCTTATTTACGGACAGGAAGTCCTTCGTTGCCACCACGGTCAATAAGCAAGGTCATGTCGCAAACGCTCTTACAGTCAAGACCCACAACTCTGAGATAGCAGAACAGGTTGCAATCCCACTCGCGCTCACAGACCCGACCACCACCCACGTCTACAGCGATTCACGCTCAGCCGTCAAAGCCTTTAAGAAAGGAGCCGTTGCAAGACAAGCACTACAAATAGTCAATACGTCCGCACCGCTGCAGCATCACACCATCTGCTGGTTCCCGGCACACCTCGGAGAGATCGAGGACGCCCCTCCAAATTTCAATGAGATGTCTCACAGGAGCACGCGAGACCTAACCCTCCACGGCGCCGCCTATTCTGGTCGTGACCATCCCAGCGAGAATCGGGACCCTCCCTCCACATAAAACGAGTTCACAAAGCACTTTTATCTAGACCGCAGAATATACAGCACAGCTCACAATAAGCTCACCATGCTTCAAGCCCTCACGTTAAGAATGCATCAAACCAACACGTACCCCACGCAGAACAGACTACATCACTACATGCATGAGCCATACACAGCATGTATTGCGAAAATTGCCTTAGCACACTAGACGTACATCAATTGCTCTGGCCGTGTGGTCGGACCCACGCAAACAAGAATCAAGACTCCGCCAGGCTACAAGGAGCATTACGCAGCACGGACCTGGCGGAGCAGCTCTAGGCAGCCCAGCGAGCCCACGATGCGACCAGGGAGTTAAAACTCCCGGTCCCAACGTGGGAGCAGCCCGCTCTATGGGGCCTTGCGCCCCATAGCGCGGGCTACATAGAGCTGAGAGCTACGGGCCTTGCACCCCGTAGCTCGCAGGACCTTTCAATAAGGTATTCCATCCATGCATATATAGCTTAAGAATATCTTTGTACATATGGGCCTATATATATATATATATACGCCCACTGCATGGCAAAGGCCTCTCCCATACTTCTCCAACTACCCCGGTCATGTGCTAATTGTGGCCATGTTGACCCTGCAATCTCACCCGCCCACCTAACTTTCTGCCGCCCCCTGCTATGTTTCCCTTCTCTTGGAATCCAGTCCGTAACCCTTGATGACAATCGGTTATCTTCCCTCCTCAGTACATGTCCTGCCCATGCCCCCCATTTTTTTCTTGATTTCAACTAAGATGTCATTAACTTGCGTTTGTTCCCTCGCCCAATCTGCTATTTTCTTATCCCTTAACGTTACACCCATCATTCTTCTTTCCATAGCTCGTTGCGTCGTCCTCAATTTAAGTAGAAGCATTTCCGTAAGTCTCCAGGTTTCTGCCCCGTATATAGGTGAGTACTGGTAAGATATATTAATAAAGGGAAAATCAGACATCCACCTGTTCGTAGCAATTGCTACAAAGGAAACCCATACGGGTTCCTCGAAAGAAAAGCCTACTACTGGCAGCCACTCTACCATCTGAGCTAACCAGGCGGCTAGCAGATGGCAGGGCGAAGTCGAATTTGTCGACAACACGAAGCAAAGGCAAGTGTTTGACGCAGGTCATTATATATATATATATATATATATATATATATATATATATATATATATATATAAGCACTGTAGCGCTGAACCTAAGTCGAAACCATGTGGACGCCATTCATTTTTTCCACCCGTCACAACATGTTTCGTAAGGGCCTTCATGACCTGCATGTAAACCTTGACTGTAATCAACGAATCGACACTATTTTTCTCGATTATGAAAAAGCATTCGACAAATTCTCTCACCGACACATGCTACAAAAGCTTTCGTTCTTAAATTTAAACCCCGGTGTATTAAAATGGCTTGAAACATACTTAATTCACGCGCAATTCATTTTCTATCACCCCTCTTCCGTTCTTCTCTCGGTCTCTTCGTGTGTTCCTCAGGGATCTGTTACTGGACCGTTTTGTTTTTTAATCTATAATGATGACTTACCCTTATGTAAGTTACACAATTTGGATGTTCGCTGGCTATTGCTAGATTCACCACACTGTTAGTAATGCTACTGACTCCTAATCCCAGTAAATGTAAGCACATGTTTAACCGTGGCCGTAAGCCCATTCTATTTTCTTGCACACTGGCCGATAATCCACACCGTTAATAATGCGACTGCTGCAGAGACTTACAACAAAATGTCAACCGAGTGTAGTCTTGGCGTTCCCACTGGCTGATGTCTTTCAGTCCCAATAAATGTAAGCGCACGTCATTTACCCGCCGCCGTAAAGCCTTTCTAGTCTCTTATACAATAGCTGATAATCCCATACAATCAAATCATTGAAGCACGTAGGCTTTACAATTTCCTATGATCTCATCAGGGGGCACACGCATTATTAGAGCACTCAACTTGAGTCGCCACTTGCGCCATGCTCTGCAAAATAAACTTCTGGCGTACTAATAGGCTTAAAGTCGGATACGCGTCCCCTATAGGGGCACATATCAAAATTATCTTGCTAACGCACTTGAGTCCTTTCAAACTTGTGCTACCAGGTACTCATCGTACTCGTACGACATAAGCGTGTCATCACAAAAAGGCAAAATATGATTTACAGTCGCTCTAGCACCACCGTACTATAGCCAGCCTTGGTCTTTTTCGTAAGTTCTTTTACAGTTCACTGAATCATGTGCGATGCCTCGAGCTACCTGCAAGAATAACAGAACGCACTGCTCACCAAGTTCGTCTTAAAACCATCCTCACACACAACTACATTCTATGCTTAATTCCCCCCCGACAATATCTGATTGGAATACTCTTCCTTACCATGTTGTCGCTATGAGTAGTCCACTTTTTCTTTAATTGAAGTGTGCATATCTTTTTTCCTATGTATAAAAATACTTATGTGAAATTGCTCATTTTTGTACCGGACCCCTTATGTAACACCCCTGATAAGGGGCCTTTAAGGAAATTAACGGAGCTCTTTGTTTTGACAATACACAGTCGCGGAAGTATGTACGTAAAAAGCTAACGCTACATCTATGAGCTCATGAGCAGCACCTACTGGTGGCATTTCGCAAAAGGATATACACACGGCAGTCCTTATGCTTCACCTGCAGGGGAGCCAAGGCGACGTGTTGTTCGACAAACTTATCGAGGACGTCACCGATCTCATCCGGACGATGGACGTGCCTCCCACAGGACAGTCGCCGGCGCAGAAGGCCGCGCTGGCCTACCGGACGTGCGAAGACATCGTCGCCAAGAACAACACCAACCTCACCACCCTCGTACAGATCCTTGAGGAGGCCGGACTATACGCGCCACCCGGTTGGAAGGGGCCCGTCGATGCTCTGAACGCGACGTTCTTCCTGCATTTCAAGTGGCGCATTGCCGCTCCATTGAAGTTCACGTATGTCCGCCCCGCGCACCGAGGGATCACGTTGCGGATGGCACCCAGTGAGTCACTGAAGGCGTACGCCCGCAGGAGGCTGGAACCTGGCTTTTACGATGGGCTCAGAAACGATTACCAGGTGTTTCACACGACGTTCGAGCCCAACAAGCTTCCCAACGTGACGTACGACGACTGGAAGAAGATGGACGAGAACGTCGTTACGGATTCGATGAACATTTTGAACACACTGGACTCTACGAACGACTTCGCCGGTTGGAACGAGACTACCATTCAGGACGCGATTCGAGGCGTCTCACAGCGACAGTGGACGAGCATTCTCGACATGTACTTCAACCGCAGTAACTCCCTCAGGTTTTACGTAGACTCTGTCTTCCTGTTTAAGAAATTCATGCACCTTCCTAATCAATTTGGCGCCATGGAAGCGCAAGGCTATTTTAGGTGGTACATGGTAGAAATCCTGACGAGGAGAGTGTATGCGCCCTGGATAATCAGGGAGTTCCCAACGTACCAGGACGCGATGAAATACCAGTACCGCTTCTGCTACGCCATATTAGAGCAAACGGCCAGCTACGCGTTTTTAGCGCCGTACGTCTCGAAGATGTTCACCGCAGACGTGAAGCACGACATAAGACAGCTATTGCAAACGGTGCGCGAATCTTACAACCACTTGTTCGCCAAGGGCGACCAGCTACACTCCAACGTCAAGAGGCTGCGCAGCTACGCTAACGATACGGGACACGTTTTCGACCTCCTGTCACTCTCACAGGAAAGTTCACTCCAAGAGAACTACGCCACATACGAGGACATGACATCGGATCCGCTGCTGAACTGGAAGCGACTCATGGTCGGCCGGAGCACTTCCCTCTGGAGTCACGTGTCAATGGAAACGGCCGGCGTTCTTCCATCGGACCTGCTATATTACCGAATCAATGGCGTGTCCAACGACATCATCCTTCGGCCAGACGTGGCCGTCTTGCCGGCATACGACAGCGGCGCGCCCCTGCTGCTCAAGCTCGCAAGCCTGGGTTCACTCATGGCGTCTGCCATGGCCAAGGTCCTGTGCGTGACGCTGGAAAACACGGCGCGCTGGCGCAAGGCCGCTGACTGCATGTTCAGCCTGCGGGATCCCAGCAATGACACGGAGTCAGGCGGCAAGATGGTCGTTCTTCAGCGCGTAATTGCCCTAGCGGTCACCGTCTCTGCGGCCATGACAGCGACCAAAGGCGACAAGCCATTGACCATCCCTGGCGTGCCCGACCTTTCTGGCATGCAGCTCCTCTACGCTGTTTGGTGCTATCAACAGTGCGGTGAGAGAGAAGGCGGGCGTTTATGCAACGAACCTCTCAAGGAAATCGGTGTGTTTGCGGATGCTTTTCAGTGCGACGCTAACGCAATGATGAAAAGGGCGAATACGTGCACTGCGAAATGGTTTAACACGCAATTGCAAGCTACCATTGTGCCAGAAGACAGCGCGCAGTCGGAAGGCGTCACGAAGCTGGGCAATACAACGCAGGCACGAGAAACTTTGCCGTAGCGATATACGTTATTTTTATAGTAAAGTGGTGTCGATTGTGTTTTGCTTGGTACTGTAGTTCGCCCCATAGAAAAATTAGAAATGGCAATGGAAACTGCTGCATACATGCCTTGTATCCTTAAGAGTACAGATATGGCACCTACAGCGGAAGTTATTTGCGGCTTGAAGTAAAAATGCACGGCATTGTTCACACTATGTCGCGTTTTCTCTCTCCTAATAGCAAGGGTATAAGATGCGTACTTGTTTGCACGTGTAATTAGCTCTCCCAGGCCCTGTTAACCGTTGGGTTGTATAAGGATACCAAAATCTCCCGACGCCTCCTCCGAGGCTAGCGTACTCCAGAGTTTTGAGGACAGCTATAGATCGGTGCTGCGACAAAGAGAATTGAAATATGTGCTAGTGTATTAGCCGCAAGATATGCGGCAATTCGTATAGTGTGGAGGAACACCAGTGAAAGGAAAGGTTGGGCATCCTTCCTTGTGGATTTATTATGGGAAGTCCACTGGATATGCAGGAATGGAGACGTGGTGGTGCTGCTCTTAATGGCAAATCTGCTAAGAAACTAGCTTTTATATGCCCCCAGAACGTTCAGTCGAGTTTTATTATTGTAACAGTGACAGCTTGCATAGTCGAATGGCAAAACGAGTGTGGCTCCGTTGGGTCGCTATAGCAGTCGAGAGTAAACTACACTTGTCAGTGGCAGAGCGTGGAACAAGTCGTCTGGTTATGCAAAAAAGGGGTGAGGCGTGCAGACAGGATACAAGAGAAGTGGACAACACGTGTTTTCCACTTCTCTTGCGTCCTGTCTGCACGCCTCACCTTTTTTGCATAATGAATCCTTACCAACTAGCCCAGCTTTCTGTCGTTCTAATTTTGGTTAAATGACGGCTCTTATCACAGGTCGCTCTGGTCGAGTCATTTTCGTTAGTGGAGGAAGCATTACCGCTGTGGAGATGAGGTGACGAGTGCCATCATGCTCTCGTGGTTGTTTGCTTTTATTTGAGAGATCGTGCCTTTAATGGAAGCCAGCAAGATTTTAACGTGAGGTGAAGGCCATGGCCGTGCAAACAACGCAGCTTCTCGCTTCAATGGGCTATGCGTGGCCCCGGGAGGTCACTGGCCATGATATGCGAATTCCGATAGCGCCGCTGTTTCCAAGAACGGCGCTCTTAACCAACGTGTTGAAGTTGGCATCCTCCACTCAAATTGTGTACTGGATACTATAGCGAGCAAGTGTGACGTCACAAATGCCGAAACAGGATACTCGCAAATCCAAAAGCAATTTATTTCTTTGCGTGTCGTCGTCATGGAAGCATTACCACAATTTGGAAATAAGGTATCGGCACATACCTACAATCCTCTAAGCAAACAAATAGAGCCGAATTTCCTCTAGTGGAAACTTTCTACAACGTACCCCTTTATCCGCCGCGGTATTCTACGACGTCTATACTGCTGACCGTGAGGTCGTGTATTCGACTCCCGGAAATGGCGGCTGCATCTGGATGGGGGCGAAATGCGAAATCACTGGTGTACTGAGATCCAGGTGCACGTTAAAGAACCCCCAGGTGGACAAAGTAGCGGGGCGCTCTCCATTACGGCGTTCCCCATAATCCACTGAGCAGTTTCAGGAGGTTACCCACAATTTAATAAATAAGACACAATCTCCTTCGGATGCGACTTTTGAACCTCTCAAGCTTTCTTATAGAGAAAACACTGGGAAGGCGCGAGATGGAAATTCAAGACGACGAGTAAAACGAGAACGAGGTAAAAGAGGGAGCATATGTCGCCTTGAAAAAGACAAGTCCACTTGTCGAAGCGTTGGCTCCCGTTTTTACCTTGTTCTCGTTTTGCTCATCAAGCTTTCTTATAGTGATATGCGACATACCGTGCAGGTTTTGGCACCTTTGCGAAATTCACGTAGTAGAATACAGTTTGTTTGAACGAAATGTTACATGAGGGTGCACTGCTTACGTATATATGTGTATCAGTATTGTGTGATATAAATCCAAAGCTATAGTGGCTCTACATTCTGCCTACAGCAGAGACCATGAAGAGTTCTGGTTTTGCGCATGCTCGTGTACCGCTCAACCTGCTCTCCGAGCAGGCTAAGCCGTTTGAGTCCGTTTTCTCCAAAGCTGTCTAAGTGGTGTAAGTTTGTGAAATACTGCAGATTTCATTACGAGGCGCACGGCGCTGGCTTAGCGCTGCCGTGGCCGTGGGGGCATATACGCGGCGGTAAAAAAAACCGCTCGCCCCTCCTTTGCCTCCACGCCTTTCGTGCGTTTGCAACATAAGCTGAGATACCGTGCCACGTGTTTTCAGCGTTAAATGGCAGAAATGGTTAAGACCCGTTAAGACGAATTCGAAGGGATCGTGAAAATTTGTCTCATCAGAAGCTCATCTCAACAAAAGTAATCCACAAAACTCAAAAGCTGCTATTACTGCTGTGTCTAAATATCCACGAGAAAAATGGTAAATAAAACATCGTTAATTCTATAACGCAGATGTAGAGAAACGTTTGTATACATATGGCTCGTGGGATACAAAGCATTGCCTTATTGCACGCTTAAACAATTGATTAATCGTTGCCTGTCGTGGTTGTGCAAATCCCAGCGCTGTTACAAAATTAGACATCTCACTTAACTTGCTCAAAAACATTTTAACATTTTGATGCTCTCATGTTGAACAGAAAATGCACCGAAGCGTTCAGGGATGCATCATATTTTAGCAGCGATGATTCTTGTAGCTGTAGGGTAATGTCATTTCCATAGTTACGCAGCCTGCAGAGGCAATACCCTGTCATTCTCGCACGTCGCCTGATTGTTCATTTGGTTCCCGCTATCCCTATCTCCCAGTCATCCCCTAGTCAAGCTAGACTTATAGCTATAGTCTAGGGGATGTTGGCAGAGGCACGTCGAGGACCTGCTGAAAATTTTGTTTGTATGGTGTCAGCCCTGCTAGTTTCCGCGTCTCTGTCGACGTTGGCATATAGCTGTTTATGCCCACAAAGCACCATTTGCATTTCGTGTAACTATAGCAAAGACGCCTCCTCCAAGTCTGCCGACCTGGGTCCCTCACTGAGCCGAGCATAGCAGGCGCTAGTGATGGCTGCAGAAGTTCAGCGTAACCAAATTAGTGGCTCGTGTTAAGCGGATTATTCTTGCCGTTGGACTTATGGGAAACCAAACAAATGTTCCCACTTCTTCCTCATACTCGAAAATTCGACTTCACCGGGTTCGTCTTAATGGGAGTTTACTGAAGTTAATTTGCGGTGATTGCGATCTCCAATGTCCGGACACACAATCGATTAATCAGCGAGCTGTCACTATTTCCTCAGAGGAACACTATAACAGAACGCAGCAGGCTTTTTCCATGCCGCAGTGAAGGATCAACCAAGAACAAGTGACAACAACGAATAAAATGCATTGGCGACACTGTAATACTGTAACATGGCATAACTTATCGTCATGGTTCGTGCAAGGGAAATGTCGGGTGATAATACACAAAGCAGGAAGTAGTAACACGCCTGCACCGAGAAGCGCACCGGCAAATTGTTTAGTTTACAGTCGGCCGAAAATTAAGCACAATCACAGTGGCATACAGCAAGTCTCAAAATACGCACCGGCAACTCTGAGACGGGACATCTTCTCGTTTATTTAAGCTGCGTGTCGCATCACTGTAGCTTCTAATCGAACAAGCCATGTAAGTCACACAATCGACGGCATTTGAAACGGGATTTTGATCGTGTTCTTTGTTTTTAAGCTCGACCGACTGTAAAAGAGACAGTTATGCAGTTTTGGCAGCATTGGAAACGAACGATTAATGCAAATATTGCAGTTCGTCTCAGTTATTGCAGCACGAGTGTCAGTACAAAGACAGCACATGCTCTTGGAACAACGCCGGCACAAGGGGCGTCCTTTCTTTTTTACATAGCATCTAAGAGCATTTATTCACCAAAACCTTATGGGTCGGCCCGAAGGGAGTTGGCGACACGACGCTGCATTGGTGTTGCACTCTTCCCGATTTTGCTCATGCTGCTTACTGGTTGTCCTGAATCAGTCATTTCTTTCATGACTGAATTACATGGAATGATTCACGCTGTGCTGGAAGTGGCGAAGAAGAATCTCGCGGGTGACAGCCGACGCGTCGAGTCCGTCAAAAGAACAGGTTTTTTGGCACATATTGTCTTCTTGGTGGCTTGGTGTCCAGAAAAATGAATGCGGGGGGGGGGGGGGGGGAGGGGAGGGTAAGGGCATGGAATGGGGCGTACGTGGCCCACGCAAGAAGGCGGGGAGCAATACGATGGATGCACTTTGTTGTTTGTACTGTGCGAGTACGTCCGTGAAACCACCCGCAGCCATGTTGGACTAGGTAGCAATCGCAGGGGGGATGAAGGGCGATCTGTACAGGATCCCACGTGGTTCTATAGTTTACGCCTTGCGCCGACCGTGGGTGAACGATTAGACGCGGACAAGAAAGTTGGCGTAGTCGCGTCTTTCTTCCTCGAAGGAGCAGCCTACCTTCCGGAACTCTGGACGTTCACGTGAACCTGCATAGAGCGCGTTGACACATGACATACGTCATTTACGTAGTTGAAGAAAGAAAGGGAGAAAGGAAGAGAAGTTACCTAATATATATACATTTATTTATTTATTTTTTATTTTCATACATACTGTTAGCCTCCATTTGGAGGCTGTTGCAGGACGTGGGAAAATACATTGCATCAAAATAAGAATGACAAACTTATACACTTGTTAATATTGTAGTTTACAAGAAGACGTAGTTGAGCAATACAATAAAAGGGTGTGACCTTCCTGAGTCAGCCCTTAAAGGTTAATGAACAGAAATGCAGAAGCATAAGATAAACAACAAAAAAAGTACATCAAAACCAATTAGAGACAATATGCGGTGTCTGCAGGCGATACTGGTAAATCAAGATGCGTACTCAGACATATTTTTCCAGCATAGGAAGGAAATCATCAGGTGAGCAAATTATAATATCACTAGGCAATGAATTCCAGTCTCTGATTGCCTGGGGAAAGAAAAAATACCTGAATGTGTCTGTGTGGAACCTGCATTCAATTAAATGTTTATGATGTTCAGTTCTAGTGTTTCGCTGTTCAGTGAAAGATACATATTGTAGATACATATACGTATTGTAGATACAATTTGTAGCCCCCCGTTAAGGAGGTGGAACAGAAACTTGAGGCGTAAGAATTTCGCACGCTTGTAAATAGTCGGGAGGCAAGCTTTATCAAGGAGTTCTGTCGGAGAATTATTACGGTTGTACCTATTATAAATGAATCTGATGGCTTTTCTCTGTATTGCTTCTAGGCGTTTTATGCACTGTTTGGTATGGGGGAACCAGCAGGTAATACCATATTCTAGTATTGGACGAACGAATGAGGTGTAGGCTAGCATCTTAGTGTCTGGTGAGGCAGAGCTTAAAGAGCGTTTAAGTGAACAAAGTGTTGTAAATGCCTTAGAAGATATGTGTGACACATGTTTGTCCCATTTCATATCAGGTGATAGGACAATGCTCAAATATTTATAATCATCGACTATATTTAATTTTTGCTGTTCGATCGTGTAGGTGAATTCTAGTGCGGTTCTTTTTCGGCTTACTCTCATAAAAACAGTCTTGTCTAAATTAATCTTCATTTGCCATGCCTGACACCAATTTGCTACTTGCGCAAGCTCATGATTTAGTGTTACTTGATCATTATGGTTCCTAATCTCCCTATATATAATGCAATCATCTGCAAACATGCGCATCGTTGATTTCATGTTATCTGCCATGTCATTGATGTATAGTAAAAAAAGAATTGGTGCTAAGACTGTTCTTTGTGGTACTCCGGATGACACCTCTACCGAATCAGATTGCTGACTTTCGATTTCTACGTACTGTTGTCGACCTGCAAGATAAGCTTTTATCCAGTTTATTATGCTGCCAGATCCGAGAATGTTTGCCCAGGAGTTTAGGATGGGATACCCGGTCGAAGGCCTTCGATAGATCTAAGAATATATAGACCGATTTACAACCCTATACAGTAGCGGCGTTTACATGGATACAGTAGAAGCGTATCGTAATCGCCACCGTTTACATGAACCCGCATTTGGTTATCCAGCAAACTAATGGCACCTACTATCGTATTTGAAAGTTAGCGCTGTCACTTCCGATAAGCCTGCTTTTGCTGCCATGTTGTAAAATGCACAAAAAAGAAACCCCGCAGGGTGACGGCTACGTTTCTCACATTCTTTTTCATTTGTCCGCATAGACAGATTTACGCGACGTTTATTTTGCGGTAACGCACCGCATTGAAAAAGAATAATAAACATTTCCCGCGTGTCTCTGTGGTTTCCATGTCCAATGGTAGGGCCGCCTCGGCGCCTAATACCTCAGAGAGGATTTGACAACGTTAATGACGCCAACCAAGTAACTCGTACATGTCAATGTCATTCATTAATGACCATGACGACACTTTCAATGCACCTAATGTGCTCACGAGTGAAAAGAAATCGCGAGAGGCCTGCTTCGTAAGCCGCCATTTTTGTTTTGATGTCCTGCAGTTCTGCATCGGCCGCTGTCGGTTGGTCGGCCGGTTGACATCCCGCTGCAAATGCTTTCCCATATTACTTGATACGATACGATTATGGCTACATACCATGCACTGCTGAAATGTGCATTCACCATCTCAAACTACCCTTGTTTGGCGCATTATAGGTGCGATACGCTTTCCTAGCGTATCACCTCGTTTACACGAGATGAAATACGCTTCAAAGTTGATACGATACGCTTCTGTCGCATGAATTTATAAACGCTGCTAGTGCGAAACAGCCCACGGCCCCTCGAATGCAAACCTTGCTGAGCTTCAGAGCAAAATACCTCCCACTAATGTCTCAAACGGGCAATAAGAAGTAAGCAGTCCGGAAACACAAATTTTGAGATATATAATTCACTCGCGACGTTTTTATCGCATCACAATAGCATCGATCAGTGGGGCCCATCAGCCTTGTAACGGACGTATATAAACAGGTGGTGGTGGCGATTTTGGCGAGATCACATGGTTTGCGCGACGTGTTTGACAAGGTGAGCGTCGCTTAATATAGTGGCTTCATGAGCTCCGCAAAAATCTTTCTAATTAGCAGATTGATACATAATCATGGAAAAAAAGTGTAGGGAAGCGTAAGACGAGCACGAGAAACTGTCGATTGCAATTACAATAGTGACGTCGCTCACTGACCATTCAATCGATAGCGCTGCCACTGCTGGGGCAACGCAGGAAATTAAGTGTTCTCTCACTTACTGCTCAAACTATAGGAAGTTTTGTTTACTCAGCGTGTTCTCGCTCGCTCGCTCACTGCACTCACTCACTCACTCACTCACTCACTCACTCACTCACTCACTCACTCACTCACTCACTCACTCACTCACTCACTCACTCACTCAATAAATAAATAAATAAATAAATAAATAAATAAATAAATAAATAAATAAATAAATAAATAAATCGGCATTACGTGGGTTTCTTCACAAACTGCAAATTTCTTCCGTTACCGCATGATATCCGCAAATGACAACTATTCTTCAATACCGGAATCAACGCAATTACTGTAGCAGCGCGCCGTTACTTATAGCGCCCATGGACGCCACTCACCTACGGATAACCGCGCACGGGGGTCGCGCGGTGGTGGGGCGTGCTTGGCGATCAGCACTTGAACATGTCGCAGAGCAGCTTCTCCATGGGCGTGTTGCCGATGGTGCGCTGGAAGTAGAGGGCCTCGACTCGTTCCGCCGGCACGTACCGCAGGGAGGGCAGCATCAGCAGCAGCCGGCCGAATCTGCGCGAGCGGAAGCGTCAGTGTTTTTGCACTACACCCCGCGCACAAGCTGCGGCAGCTCATTCGCGCACGGCACTTGCGCGTACAAGAGTAGTGGGCGATTTTCAGTGAAAGTCCTTGCGAGTGCGTGAGAATGTAGCGCTATCGGTAAGCCTTCACGACACGTCGCAGACGCCATATTCAGATCCCGTTCACACCTCACCACTGCAGTGAAGGCGACAAGTGCGGCCCTGATGATGTCAATTGACGACATTACAGAAAAAAAAAAAAAAAAAAACATCGCTGGCAAATTATGAAACGAAGTAAATGGAAAAAGTTAAGCTTTCGATGGGATGCTAGCATGATCTTGAGACAAGTACGAGAAGTTTAGGGCAAATGGGGCTAGACAAGCATTGTTCGACGGAAAAATCAAACAAGGAAAATCGATAGTAACATCAAAACTCTTCGTTTTACTTTAGGACGTCGTCAGAGCCATACAACTTGGGCATGTGGCTCGATAATATTATTGTACAATAAACACATGTTGTATAGCAGCTGGAGAAAAACAGCTGAGCAACGTGCTCTTCGGGGATCATATAATAGGTAATCTTGCGGTGTAGGAATGTGACGCCATCAGGGCTCAGTGGTAGTAAATTCAAGATTGTTGTCGTGGTACCTTGATAATATGGCACGCACCCAGTATGTGGGATGTGCCAGGAATATTGATTGGAAGCAATCATTTCGTTTTCTTTCATGTGTTTCCCGAAGCGTTTTATACAAGCCTAGTGGGCATATATGTTGTTTTTCGGCTATTATTTAGCTGAACATGTGGTGTAAACCCATTAGACATTAAACTGCATGCAGATTATTCATCAATAATAACAAAGGAGGCTCAAATCGTGTGCCCATGCTGTTCGCTATGAGAAGAAGAAGCTGGAGGTTGCTTCGAGGAGCTTGGCCTACGAATATCACACTCAACGCGTGCACTGCGACTTAGAACAGCAGGTCTCTGCACCTGTGATAAACTTATTTTTCTTTGGTACAATTATATTGCTATGTTTGAACATTAAACTAGTCAACATAGCGTTTGGCGGCAATAAAATCCAACTTTTTCAGTATTACGTTTTTCAAAGAATACATCACGTGTTCATTTGAAACCGCGTCGTCATTCGACACCATATCAGCAACTTGGCTAAAGATGGTAAAGTTAAATTTTTTCTTTTGGTATCATGATTCTGAAAGGTTTTTCGCACTAAATATGTCGAGCAAAAAAATATCTCTGCCTAAACTAAAAAAAATCAGCTACGAGAAGTGTTTAAGGTGCGGCTTCTCACAGTTCTATAACACCAACATGGTGGCCGTATTCCCGTTAGTGCAAGCCAGATGTTGTGAAGGACGCATACTTTACTGCATTCTTTCTCCACATCATTTCATATTGCACCATTTCTTCATGCCGCACTTGGCGCTTTTCTCACAATGTGTCTACTGAGAACGCCAAAGGCACACGGTGGCTTGACTTGCTACTCCATTCTATAACTTGGTGAAGGATGACGTGACAGACATGCAAGGAACACACACTTGCCGCAGAGTGCAGACACATTAAAAGCTACAATGTCCTAATAATTCCTGTGGTATTTAACAACACCAGCATCGTAGCATCGCGTGCTACGAGCAGGTAGAAATTACGCTCGGGTCGAGCGCGCTCCGCAGCTTAATGTCGATATCTTAAAGCAATTTTATTGCGACCTGAAGAGATCAGCAGGGGTCTGTGCTTGCATGCACGCACAAAGGGCACATTGTGTGTTATCCGGATCACAGCTCTCTTCGCAGACTGGCGAGTGCGACTGCCCAATTTGAGTGGTAAGGCGTTAAGGATCGACATTCCTTCCTTTTCACTTATTCAGCTGTTCGGTTGATTATCCGGCTGATCAACAGACCACAGCGTAAACACGTACGTCAGCGGAGCGATGCTTGACTCTCCCGGCGTGCGAAGGTCATCGCTGGTTGCGTAACTGAGGTCAGGTGGTCGAAGCCCCAGCTCACCTGACAGGATGCGTTGGATGCTGCGTCTTGACGTGCTGCTGCAGCATGAGCTGCGCCTGGTCCTGCAGGGCTTCCACTTGGTGCGCGTCCTTCAGGCCTCGGGAGTCTGCGTAGGCGGCAAGAGTGGTGACGATGTAGGACAAGAACACAAATTGTCATTAATACTTAAAAGAATCTAGAGAACAGTGAGAGCTTAAGCTGTCAATAAAGTGGTACTCATTGGCGCTCCGAGTGGCCTGACAATCCGGCATACAGAAAAGCGAGAATAGTTCACAAGGTGCAAGCTACACGTGCAATTATTTGAAAGTCGGTTTTCAGCAACTGCACTGTGTAAAGGTGCAGCTTCGAAATTGTACTTTCAGCAGATAGCAGGGCATATTTCACTGCTTGACAACTCAGTTGGTCCTGTAATAGAATAAAAGGGATGCTTAGACTTGTTCTGCTTCATTCACTTCTGATGCGTTCGCTGGTAATGTCAGTGTTGTGTTTTTTGAAGGGGCGCTCGGCCACGCAGCCACGCGGCCATATATTGAATGCGATCTGCGCTGAGTACAGAGTAGAGGTACGCCGACGGCTCACAGCTTCGTGTGCGCTTTGTTTTCGCCGCTTAGTTGCGTTGAAGCGAGGCAGCACGAAGGTGAATTCGCTTGCTGCTGTCACGCTTCTTCACTCCATCGTTCTCATAGCGAGTTTCACGGTCATCGAGTGAGATGTGCTCGTGTTTGCTCGTGCGCGCGTAACACAACGCTTGTTAAATTAGTTAGTAACCGGATGTTCACGAGTTTATACGGGTGATAAAACTATACTATCCTCACTTCGCATACCTGCCGACTAGTTTGCTATTGCAATCGATGCCTGCACAGGGAATGCTCTAGACACAGCCTTACAATTTAGTGTGATCACGTGGTCACCAACAATGTGGGATTTCATAACTTTAGACCAATAATCACCGAGAAGCGTTATTCAAGGACAGTGATCAATCATCTCGAAGAGCTGCACTGCCCACCAGTTTCTGGCGACCAAAGTGGTGGGATGCCTAACAGAGATACGTTTAAGAATACTGGGGTTTCGTTAACATCGAACGGATGACCCCTAGCCGCGGAATAGACACTGACCGGCTTTGAAGAGTAGAATGGCCTTGAGGCAGGCGAACTCAGCGGGGTCGACGCCGATGGCCCGGAAGCGCGCCAGCACTTCCTGCAGGATGCGCACATCGGTCAGCGGAGCCACCTTGGAGTTGGGGTTCTGTGCTGCGCCCTGTTGCCCTTGCTGGCCGCCACCTCCACCCGGGGTTCCGTTGTTGTGCAGTGCGAGCGCGGCGTGCTCGGCTGGGCTGAACAGTGGGCTTGCCTCCAGGGGCAGGCACCACTGGATGGCGCACAGCAGAAACAACTCGGACCACGTCTCCTCCAAGATGATCACCTGCGCAGGACGAGAGGGCGCGATGCTGTCATCGCGGCTGCCCGAAATCCATGCGCAACAGTTACTTGGAAGCGGCGTCCGAAAGGAGCATACATGTCGCCTTCCTGTGTCAATAACTCGGCATATAGGCTCGTACGTACCATGACATTTGGCTCCAAAAGGACAGCTTTAAGAAAGTTGACCTTTCTTTCCCCCTGTGTTTGGTAAAAGGTTGGCTATTCCGTACGTAGACACTCCCGAGGATGCTCGCAAAAACAACATTATCAAGGTCTAGACTTTAAGAAACGATAAGAAACTCACAGCGGATTTTCGCGATGAACGCGTCCCGCAGCGGTCATCAGCAACGGTGCTCCTTCCACGAGCAAAGGTAGGTTTTACTCGGGGACTATTTTCTCGGGCAGTCACCATATCCTGCCCTACTCGGGCAGTCACCCTAGTTTCCCTACTGTGCTTCTACGTAACAATGTCACCGTAGCACTGGCCAACATGGAAGCCAGCCAAGACCAAGCAAGGCACGTCGTCGACCTCATATTAGCCAGAGACCGCTTATGGGCGGACGACGTCGCTGTACAATGGAACGGAAAATTTAGTGGGACTGCCGGACACAATCTCGTACCTGACGTCAGTCACTTCTCGAAGAATGCGGTATCAGCCCGTGTAGCGACAATGGAGCTTTTCAGAGTGGCCCACACGTCCGGAGGAAAACATTCGTCGCGGTGTCGCTGATCTTGAAGGCGCTTCTATATTGTCACCTCCTCGAGATTGCGTACGTTGAAGTAGACGACTGAAAGCGCTGCTGACACTGTGCGAAGGTAGCGAGCTTGGCGTATACAGGGTGTCCCAGCTAACTTTGGCCAATGTTTAAGAATATGCGAATGCCACGTAGCTGGACAGAACCAATGTAATGTTGTTTGCCGTCGCTTGGAGATACTCAAACTATATATTTTTTTTCATTCCGCCAGTTAAGATAATTAGTCCGAATTAACTAATCAAGTTCTCTAATACTATAATTAGATGAATAGTGTCAATGAGAGAATTGTAGAGACAATTAAAATCTCCCGATACAGCTAATTGTCGCTCAATACTTGCTATACACAAAGGTGTTTTTCCGAGCGTAAAAGAAGATCACAAATGCACGCAAAATTGCCGCGCGACTGGCCGCTCAAGGCATCTTTTTGCGTGTTTTTTTGCAAAATCACGAATAAGGGGGCCGACAGATGGAGTAGCACACTGTGTTATAGAAATTACATGTTCATAGGCCCACCTATTGAAACTAAAGGCCAGCCTTTCTGAGGCACCTTATCCCTGTTTATAACTGTGATAACACGTGGTCGCTGAGTATTCAGTGGTTATATTATATATATTATTTAGCTTCATTAGTAAGTCTACGTATTCCACTAATTAAAATAACAAATGATAAAAACAATCCGCGGTTCACTCATTCACTAAACCGACCGAGAAAAAAAAATATTGCACGCGGCCGCAAAGCGCGCGCGCTGCCACGTACTGGACAAAATACAGGGTTTTTTTAGAAAGCTACTGCTCTGCGATACGCGCTGCCCGGGATAAGTATTTTTCTCACGATCTACCGTAACTGTTCATAACTAACACAAAAAAGTTTTGGGAACAAGTGTGTCCGGAACGACACCATAACAACATCACCTTGCAAAATGACGATCACATTCCCATTCCAGAACATGATCGTCTTAACATCTTCAATGCATACTTTTCATCAATTTACGTCAAGTAAGACCATTCAAACGTGCCTGAAGTAGCTGATCTTGAGTATACCTTTATGGGCAGCCCATTAACATCACTGTCGACGGCATCGCGTCTATTATAACTAATATGAAACTGTCCACATCAGCAGGCGTTGACGAGATTAACGCAAAGATACTAAAATATACGATCACCAGCCTCGGCTAAAGTACTATATCACATCTTTTGGCAATCATTATCCACAGGACAGCTTCTACATGTCTGGAAAATCGCGAAGGTCTTTCCCATGTTAAAAAGTGGCAATAGAAATTCACCTAATAATTTCAGACCCATCTCATTAACATCCGTCTGCTGTAATATGCTTGAGCATATCATCGCCTCCCATATTTATGATCATTTTGAGCAAAACAACTTTGTCTTTTCAAACCAACATGGATTTAGGAAAGAATTATCGTGCGAAACAATTTTTCGAGTTCACAACTGACCTACATTATAACTTAGATCAAAACCAGCAAACCGACTGCATTTTTGTTTTTTATTTTTTCAGAAACCTTTGATCTTGTTGCTCACTGTCGACTAAATTCTAAGCTATCTCCCTTGTGCATATACTCGCTAACGCTATCAAGGATCAGAAACATCCTTATCAGCCGGCAGCAGTTCACCGTTGTCAATTACTTTTGCTCCTCCCTTTCTTACGTTTCTTCTGGTGTGCCGCAGGGCTGTGCATGTGCTAAGTCCGCTACACTTCTTCTGATACACATTAACGACTTACCGAATAACACGTCTTAACATGTGTGAATTTTAGCTGACGATTGTATCCTTTACCGAGCGATTACTAATACTAATGACCACGAAATAATTCAAATTGACCTTGATCTTATTAGCAATTGGTGTGGCTCTTGGTTAATGTCGCTAAATACTAATACATGTAAATAATGCCATTCACTTGCAAACATTCAAACTCAGACTTTTGTTGCTATATTAATGACAAAGCCGTGTATAATGGTTATTCTTTCAAATATCTACGCGAAACCTTAACATCGAACCTTTCTTGGTTTACGTATATCGCTAATTTCTGCTGCAACGCCTCGCGGTCCTTGGGCTATTTATGCCGGAACCCGAGAAAGACGCCGACTGATGTACGTGCCCTGGCCTGTCTAACATTTGTACGCCCCCAACTTCAATTTGCCTCTGAAGTATGGTCCCCTCATTACACTTATTTAATTAATGTGCTAGAATCAATTAAAGATAGGGCCACTAGATTTACTTCACAAAATTAGAACCCCAAAGCAAGCATGACTCAAATTAAAAACAACTTATCTATTTCTCCTTTGAACATCCCTCGCGATATAGCCCTCCTATCCTTGTTTCATAAGTACGTGCACGAATCGAGGCCATTACCGATAACTTTGCAAGTCTCTTCATTCGCGTCACGAAGATTACATATTCATCTTTCCTTCACGCACATCTATGGCAAAACAGACACCTTTAATACCTCATCGGCGCTTCCACGCATCATTCACTTGTGGAATGACCTTCCCGATGTCATGGTAGCTGAACATAATAACGCATTTCTTTAATTAGCGATTTATCTGCATTTGTTTCTCGTCGTGCTTTTATGCGTTACAAAAGAACTTTCAGTGCTTACAGTAATTCTCGTGCTTGTCAGTACTAGCGAAGACGTTTTTTTTTGTGCAATATTTACCAATGTTCTTGTTTTTTTATTATTATTTGTATAACTGTATGCTGTTTAGAATTGATACGTTTTTGTAACCCTTCTTTGTATATAGCACTTTATTACTTTGCGTGTTTGATCTTCAATGCACTTGTTGTTCATTATTAACAATGCTCTCTGTAATAATTATTTAGATAACTGTTGCAGTGTTCTATTCATATAATTATTTATATAAGTGTAAGCTGTTTAAACCTTGTTACATATTGTGGAGCCCCCCTTACCAAATGCCCTTTTCAGGCCTGTATGGTATATTGAATGAATGAATGAATGAATGTGTGTGTGTGTGTGTGTGTGTGTGTGTGTGTGTGTGTGTGTGTGTGTGTGTGTGTGTGTGTGTGTGTGTGTGTGTGTGTGTGTGTGTGTGTGTGTGTGTGTGTGTGTGTGTGTGTGTGTGTGTGTGTGTGTGTGTGTGTGTGTGTGTGTGTGTGTGTGTGTGTGTGTGTGTGTGTGTGTGTGTGTGTGTGTGTGTGTGTGTGTGTGTGTGTGTGTGTGTGTGTGTGTGTGTGTGTGTGTGTGTGTGTGCGTGCGTGCGTGCGTGCGTGCGTGCGTGCGTGCGTGCGTGCGTGCGTGCGTGCGTGCGTGCGTGCGTGCGTGCGTGCGTGCGTGCGTGCGTGCGTGCGTGCGTGCGTGCGTGCGCGTACCTGGTCTCTGAAGGGCAGGTTGGAGAAGGACGGCAGGTTCTTGGCCCACTTGACCGCCATAAAGAGGAGGCGCGCCGACGTTTCGTACACGCTCTCCTGGGCCACCGGGTACAGGGGAAACTCGCCGTAGCCCGGCATGGGCTGCTGCGTCTGCTGCTGGCACAGCAGGGGCGGGGGCAGCAGCCCCACCGGAGAACGCCGGCTGGTCGCCGTGGTCAGCGACGCGTCGCCGAGCCCGCCGCCGTTGCCGATGTCGTCCCGGCAGCCACCCGACTCGGAGGTGTCCTCTGCGACCGTGGCGATCGATCCCATTCATTTCGTACATGCCTTGTTTATTGGTATTGTTTGCGGTGTACGTAACAACACTGCGTATTAAACAGTACAAAATAAGATTATGTACTTAGTGTCCGGAAGTAAAACAAAGACTATGAGGGACTCCGCATTTCAAGAGCTTTTAAACGCGCTCCCAATGCACGATACACGATTGTTTTTGCACGCCTCCCCCGAAGAAATGTGGTTGCCGAGGCCGGCGCGCGTTAACACAGTGGGATGCGCCGAAGTTAAGTTTAGAGAAACACAAAGTCGGCTTACAGTGTTTTTAGAAAAACTGCATTTCCATTTCTGTGGCAGTAAAATTTCGATGACATCATAGGGATGTCATATACGGCACCAGTTTTTTTTAAATGTGTGTGAGGTCAGTGCTTAGTCCAGGAAATTCGCCCAAGAGTTTGCAAATTTATGTCAAGTCTGCATATTGAATGTAATGAGTATTTTTTTATTAATTGACAATCAACTATAGCCTCGAGCCGGTGTACGCTGTCAATATCTATGACGTCACGTTAAATTGGTGCTGTGATTTCAAGCTCGTGTCTCCACCAGCCTCACGATTTTACACTATTTCTGCCTTACATACTTCTGCTGATGGTCTAACTATAACCCATATCTAGTATTCCAGGGACGCAATTCACCAACCTATAGCTTAGCTTTACCCTAATCTCTGTGCCCTCTTATAGCACAGAAAGGAAACCTATATACATTCGCTGGTGATGCTATTGGATGCGTCAAATAATTGCACACACTGAAAATAAACAGTGATTAGGCGATTTATATTATACGGAGTAGCTGTCGTACAAAAACGTATCGTCATATGTAAGTGTAGACATATGTTACAAGAACTGTAAACTTGTAGCAAACAGACTACGACGCATATCTATAAGACATATTGCCTAGGCATGGGCCGTGAAATTAATTACAGTAGAAAATTGTATGTTATACGCCGACATAAGCTGATGTTTTTATTCAGTGCTTGCTTCACCGTTGTGAAGAATTTCCAGCAAGTTCGAATTTCGCCGCGGCCAGCGCAGCTGTATAACGGAGGTTCATCCGGTTTCTACGGTCGCTGTACGACCTCAATTGAAAAAAAAAGAAGAGTCTGAGAAAAAAAAAAAAACGTTAATATGCTAAATGATAACTTTGTGTTGAATGAAAATTAGTCCTTGCACTTAAGACTCTCAGGTATAGCCCAATGCCGGATCAAAATCTACAAGATCCCTTCAAGTTCGTCAAAGTTGTAACAAGCACACCTCTCAGTATACGTTTGGCTTAGGCCGTTGTATGGGTCAAGCGTGTAATCACAGTGCTTCTAGTACGCATCGATTGCCTTCGGACAGACCGCACTGAGGTGCGCGTCGGATACAGACTAGCGCGTGCATTCACGAAAAGCTCTTACGGTAGAATTTTTCGTAGGAACAAATTCCAGCCAATCGTGATGCTGAACACAATTGACGAAGGCTGCCGGCAATGGGAAAAGCCCTGGACCCGGTTTCACAAAAATTACTTCGACAAGTAACCGTCTTCTCATGTGTCTTACGGCAAAACCGTTTTTCTTTGCCTAAACACGGAGACGGAGATATCGTGTGCGGCAGGTTGGCGTCTTGATGCCACATACTGAATTTTCCGTCCCCTCGTGGTAAAATCAAAGATGGCAAGTATCACTTATGAAAGAAAAGCTTTGTGAATGCGGCCTCGGAGCCGTAATTCGCAAAGCTTTTCTTTCCTAAGTACACCTTGTCACTGGCCGGCCGCACTCTCTAAGAGTATGTTAAGCACGAGTACTGGCTCGTATTTTCTCTTATACGAACCATCCTAGCATCAGAACGTTTTGGCAATACGGGCCCACATCTTTTACTTCCGAGAATGGTTTGTCGTTTAAGCGGCTGAGGCTATGGTATGCAGAGCATATCGTTCACAGTTGAAGTGTATAGATAGCGCCACAGAATGCGTTCTATAACTTCGTCACACCCGCTAGAACGGCATGCAATCGGATGACGAAAGCGTAAGTAAAAGCGACGCCCAACCACACACGACCCATCAAAGCTGTTCCGCGACGGTGCAGCCCAGTTGGCAGGCGAAGTTCTGAGCGGATAACACATAACTAACGCTTTGTATATGGTGTACTATGCATGAAGTACGTAAATAGCTTTGCATTGTATGTATTCATATATTTCGTTGAACATATCGGGGCACAAAGTTGACAGAGACATTGGTAGCTTGAGAATACGTATAGCGCGGGTGTATACGTGCTCAGAAGCCAAGGCTGGCTTCAGGTCACCTAATGTATTACTTATCACTGCGACAGCAGTTAGAAGCTCGAAACTGAATTTTCTTCGTCCGCGAGCGCTTGATCGCGGTGAAAGCCTTAGACGACGGCGTGTCCTCTGAGGTCGCGGGTGCGCGATCCCGACCGCGCGCCGCCCGTTCTCGGAGGCCGTGCATGCTCGCGCGGTGCCGCTCACCTTCCTTGGTGGGCGCGTCGTCCCGGCGCTCGTACTTGGCGGGCCGGTGGTGCTGCAGCTCGCGCGACTGCTGCTGCTGCTGCTGGGAGGCGGCCCTGTCCAGCGCCAGGTAGCGCGCGGCCGCGGCTGCGGCGGCTGCGGCGGCGGCCGCGGCGCTGGGCGCGTGCGGGAACACGCCCACGGCGGCGCCCTCGCGCAGCAGCCGCTCCGAGTCGGCCAGCGACTCGGGCCGGATGGTGGCCGTGTTGCGCGGCTGGCGCTCGTTCTGCACCGCTGCTTGACGAGAGGAGAGCGAGAGGGGCCTGCTGTCAGCCTTGTGCCGAGAGGGTGTCGCTGATTGCGCCGTACGTACGCCCCGTGAGCAAAAGTATACGGACCACAGGGTCGCCGAAAAAACAGAATTTCTTCGTAATTAACACGCATAAGCGGAAACTGACCAGTGCGCTAGAAAACTTGTAATGCCAAGTTTGGACTGCAGTCTTTAATTTCAAGTTGCATTTACAGAAAATGAGTTTTATTGCGCGATCCCAGGTCCGTATACTATTGCTCACGGGTGTACATATGCTGTTGGCTGCCCCGCCCCCCCCCCTTTTTTTTTTGTTTCTGATTTCCCTATCGAAATGAAAATCAATTGAAGAAGCCTTTTCCTCCGCATAACAGGGGGACGGCTATTTCTTCCCAATTTATAAATAATTGATGATAACAAGGAACTCGGGGTGGTACCTTCGGGGGATGACTGTCGAAGTTAAGGAATAGCGTCCCGGTATAGGTCTGCTGAGATACGCTACAGGGAAGACACTTATTGGTCAGGTGCGTTCGTTAAATCTCGTGAGGCGTGCGTTTTCTGTGAAGTGGCATTGCCTCTGGGATTGGCCCGTGTTACAGACCGCATTAAAGCCCTTGCGAAGACACATATTGCGCACAGGTACATAAGGATCGGCCCGTCGAGTCACCAGCTTTATTAGCACTGCATGTCTCCGCAGAATATCGGCCTATCCATAGTTAACTCGGTCATGCAGACAGCCGTCTATGCAAAGTAGGGGGAAAGACCTAATTAAATTTCAGCTTTAGGGAACAGGCCCTGCATCGAGCACAAATTAAAAATTTGCCGTGCGAAGCTGTGGCGCGCCGCGCCTTGTCATGAGGCCTAAAAGATTAATTTAAAAATTGCTGTTGTCCCATTAACGCCTTACACGGTAGGTAAAAGTGAGTTGCTAGGGATAAACTGCAGATTCTTGCCACGCTATTCGTAGAACATTGTGACGCCGCAATGTGACACACACGCATGCACGCACAGGCAGGCAACTTGTTTCAACGCTCCACATATATACACTCACAATCATTCCGCAATCACTCGTCGTCGCGAGGGTCGCCGCACTCGGCTGGGCCGTGCGCGAGGGGAAATTTGAGGGGCGAAACGAGATCAGGAACTCACTATATACCACTTGTGGTGGGATCGAATTAGACACTCTATACTTCCACACCCCCCGTTTGTACACTCCCCTACTCTCTCAGGGCGGCGCCTGCCGCGTACACTCGGCGTTTCAGGGCAGCACAGGGTCCGCAACGGCGTCAATAAGTCCTCGACTAACTCACCTTAAAAGCCTCGGCACCCGCTCACACACACTCTCTCTCTCCTTGCCGCCTTGCCGCCAGACGCCACCGAACCCTTCCTCACGTGCTCCATCGCCGATCGTGACCGGTGGCGTGAATCCAATCAGTGCACCGGGCCCCTCGAATCAGCCACCCCCTGCTCGCCATCCCCACTCCCGCGTTCTGCACTCGCGCACCCTTTCGAAAGAAGGGGCGGGCGCTCGGGCCCCATCGACCTCTAACCTCGTTAAACGCGACTGCGCTAACCCTCGACCGCGCTGCTGAGTGTGTCATAAAGCGCTCTGCAAACGCTCTTCTGTCAACGCTGCGGCAGCCGGCGTGCACGTGTGGTCCAGCGAAGCGAAGTGGGTGCCGGGTTGGATGCGGTGCAAGCGTTCAAGTGGCAGTAACCGGCACAAACAAAGCGTTCAGCCGGTGTTTGTCAGCTTGCTGTTTGCACAGTACGAAAAGTAAAGGGACGTACACAGACGTTCAGTTTTCTTTCAAACGGCGCTCCGTGTATGATCACTAATTATAATTTACAGTGCCTAATGCGCGAACTATACAGTTATATACAGCAAGCAAATTAGAGATCGACATGCAGGCGAGAGTTGTATTGTCTAAAGTGCGCATTTGCTTTTCTCTTTTATATATTTGGGGAAGGGCGGGTTTGGGTTCACAGCTTTTTCAAGGTATATGCATGCTCACCGTCCTTGTTCATGCCCATCTGGAGGCACTTCTTGAGGCGGCACGCCTGGCACTGGTTCCGGTGCGCCTTGTCCACCAGGCACCTACCGGTGCCGGCCTGGCACCTGCGTTTCACACGCGCGGAGTCATGCGCCGGGTCTTACGGGATAGACGCCTGTACGCACGCCCTCTACAAAACCAAGGCTAGTAATGGCAACTGCTTTACGTTTATGCATGGCGCGGAGATTCGGCTCCATTTCCGAGTGTTGTCCCTTTCCCCCTGCGGGACACGTTTACTCTCAAACTTTATGAGCGAGGCCGTGAAGCGTTTGTGGAACACCGTGCGGATATTTTGTGAATATGCACGCTTTCATTTAGTTGCGTGCATACACATCACATGTTTGGATAGTGTGCTTGTGATGATATGTGTATACGTTCGCATCTTGTGCATGCACTGTCAGACACACTACGAAAGTATGCGGCAACGGAAAGCAGGCGCTTGCTCCGTGCATTATTATTTCTTTTTTTTTTCATTTTTTCTGCCGATTTCCGTTTCGCTATTCACCTTTTTCCCTTAATATACTTCTTTAAATATCTATTTTTGCCTTTCTTCCCGTGCAACGTAACAAACCGCACTTTTTCCTCGTTGACCTCGCTGCCTTTCCTTCGTTTTTCTTTCTCCATCTCTTTCATCATCATCCTCGCCTTCTACTTTCTT